>NW_010543879.1:32784-49937 GCF_000687285.1 Phaethon lepturus | reverse complement strand
CCCTTCTCAGCTCTGCTCCCCCAGAGGCGCTACCCCCGTCGCCGATGGGCTTGGCTTTGGCCAGCAGCGGTTCTGTCTTGGACCTGGCTGGCACTGGCTCTGTTGGACACAAGGAAAGCTTCTAGCAGCTTCTTACAGAAGCCACCCCTGTAACCCCCCCACTACCAAAACCTGGCCATGCAAACCCAGTACACTAGAATAGACTAGAATAGAACAGAACAGAACAGGATATTCAGTTGGAAGAGACCTACAATGATCATCTAGTCCAGCTGCTTGGCCACTTCATGGCTGACCAAAAGTTAAAGCATGTTATTAAGGGCATTGTCCAATGTGGTCATATTGTGATGTTTTTTTGGTATTGCAGTGCTGTTAAACCTTTTGGAGAGGGTGTCATTAGGGTCTACAGATAGTGATGGACTACTCTTTATCTCTGTCCTTGTACTAACTGTACTCCTCCTCAATGAGCTGGGATGGGAAATTGCATAAGACATGAGGAAGCTGTAGAAGGCCTGCCAGGGAAAGTTATTTCATTACAGGGCGGTGCTGAGAGTATTTCCTTTTAACCCAGTCCCATGGGACCTCTTGGCTGTTCTTCCCCTCATCTCACAAACCCGTTTGCATGCCTTCTGCACCTCAGTTCTCCTCTGGTATTTTGCTGGAAGAGAGGAAGCAGGGCTTCCTCCTCACATCTGCACAGAAAGGCAGTGCAAGTATCACTGCTCCAGCTCTGGGAAGAAGGCAGACGTGTTATGTAGCTGGGTGGCATAGGTGAGAGTCAAGCCTGGCCACACCGAGAAAGGGACGTGACTGGTGTGGCCGGTCCTGCAAAATCAAAGCTTTATAAAAGCTGATCTTTTTCACTGTTTGGTTTTGTTGTAGCAGCATGTTGGCCATCAGTGGTAGGAACAGATAAGATTTCTTGTTACAGCAAATTGGTGGCAGCAACTCATCCTGTCCTAAAAGAGTGATGGATTGTGCTGGATGGAGGGGAGACACACTGTGTCTCCATCAGTGTTTCTAGGTATTGGCATTAATGAAGAACCTGTTGTCTGAAAAATTTTCTACTTAAAGAGCTGTTGTTAATTCATACAGTGGGTGTTGTATTGACCGTTGTCAACAAGCTCGTTTACACCAGCACTGGAAATCTTAAGGGAGTAAGTGTTTTGTAATGTCTTTTTCCTTGGACGTACTAAAAATTGGACTGGACCAGGCCCTGGACAACCTGCTCTATCTGACACTACTTTGTGCAGGCGTGTTGGACTAGAGACCTCCACAAGTACCTTCCAACCTCAGCAAATCTGTGATCCTGTTTCAGCTTCAAAGGTACACCAGAAAACCTGTAACCTGGTAGTGTGATGAAGGTTAAAGACTAGGCTTTTTGGAGCTGATGTAAATTATTAAAAACATTGCTGTAGGCATGGTGCTCTAAGTATATGTGTAAGTCAGGTTTTATAGAGAAAGCTAGTATTTGCTGCCTTAACCCCAAAGCAAACGGGTAAGACCAAAAACTATAGTTTCCTCCTTGACACTGAAAACCATGTATATCGAAAGCTTTGTAAAACTTTGGGACTGAAACTGACGGTATGGAAGTTTTCTTTAGTATGTACAAGCTCATTAATGTATTGTAACCTTCTGAAGAAACTCTGTTGTATTTCATTTATCCTTCCTGCACGCCAGCACCTTGAAAATTGTCAAGAACTCTCAATCCACAGCACTGTAACTAACTTTTTTTCTATTAACATTTTTCTCCTTTAATCCTATGCTATAAAGAGTTTTACTTTCCCTTGGCAACTTTTAAGCTGTATAGATGTAATCATTACAGTGAGTGATGACATCAAGCTAGGGTGACATGGTGCAATTGATTTTTACTAAATAATTATATGATGAGCTGAAAGAAGGAGTTTTATTAGTCTCAACTCAGCAAGGATTGATTGGGGAAAAGGAAATGACCAATCAGTACCTCAGGTTTCTGCGGGTATAAGAAAATAAGTGACAGCTGCAGAAAGTCTATAAATCACTGAAAAAATTATGATAAAAATAAGAGCTATGAACTGCCCTTTAAAATTTCACTGGGTGGCACAGAAGAGTCTAACAGACCTTAGTCATTTATCTCCATTATGCTTGGGATCCTCTGAGAATAGCAAGGTTGACGAATGATGCCATTACATTTTTTTATTATTTTTAAATGGAGAGAAGATAAGGAATGTTATATAAGTATTACTTTCAAATCATTAGAGGGTTGAGTCTTCAAAAGAAAACCCTGATTTAGCCAATAAAATAAACAAAATGTGTTTTTCTTTAGCCTTCTGTAAGTAATATATTCAAAAATAACTGTTTTGAAACAAATCTTCTTGTTTGCAATTAATTCTCCATTTTTTAAGTGAAAAAAAAAAAGAAAGTGTCATATTGGGAAATATGTGTTTCTATTAATGTTGTGGATATTCCTATTTCCTATTGACCTGAAGGTACTCTGGAGTTAGACAGGAAGGACAGTGACCTTCCTAAGATGCATCTAAACAGAAACTCAAACTGTAGCGTAACAGCAGTGTTAACTGCTTTCAAGGGGCAACTCTGCCCCGGCCAAGAAGACACTGTAGTTTTGACAAGGTGTAGATACTATGAAAGGAAAAGCACTGACCAGCTGAATAGAAGCAGGGATGATTTCATATATTCTGATGATTCAAATCAAAGGAGAACTAGTATTTACTACTTTGATGCCAAAGAATATGGGGGAGAACAAAACTAAGTCATTCCTACCCAGGTGCATCAGAAGATATAAAAGTGCTGGTAAGAGGGCTTTTTAGAGCCATTTCTTTGACTGTTATCTACATTTTGGAAAATGCTAGTTTTTCCAGTGGCAATGTGTTTGTATTGCATGGCAATCTCAACCTCAGAATCATTCCTTTTGCAGGATCTGGGAGACCATCACAGCTCCCTTTCCTTTCCATCTACCACCTTGTGGCCACAAATTTCTGCTTCCTGTAAGTCAGAGCAAGCACTCAGGTCTTTAGGGCATTTTTTGATTAATTGGTGTTCTGGTCTCTGCTGGCATAGTGAGGAAATTTTATGTTCTCTAGAGTGGCTGAGAACCACTGAGGTGCTTTGGTCAGCCAAAGTGAAATTCCTAAATATGATCCATGCCCAAGATCTAAACACATTTAGAGCTCCAAATGCCCTCATCCTCACTGGTTCTCCAGAGACAAGAGCTTACAAGGACTGGCCAGTGCTCACATAGGCACTGTGCTTTTGGCTTATACTCTTTGGCACCATTGCAGCTGTATCTAAACCCACGTATTTTTGTATCTTGACAGAGAGGTGCAAATTCTATGCCTTTCTGTCAGTTCTAAAACCACCCTCTCTATCTAAACATCTCTTTGATATGAGATTTTAGGGCTGCTCTCAGCACGGCAGCTGATGTTCTTTGTCTCGGGTATCAATAGCAAGTGCCAGCCTTTTGACTCCGGGGTATCTTTGTTCCTGTTACTGTTGGATGTGTTCCTGATCCCCTGGACAGGGAGATAGTTATTTGCCTTGTTGCCAGTTAGGGTCTTGCACCACTGACAATAGTAAAGCACAGCCAGATGAAATGGGATGATCTTGCAAACCCTGAGCTGGCCAAGATTCTAGTATCAGAATCCTGGAGGACCTGACATGGAGGTCAAAAACTTGTCTCTGTTCTGAACCTTCTTACACGAGATACAAATCAGGTAAATTACCTAGGCTTTGGCTTCCTCCACATCACAGCAGGAACATTGGGTAGCTGTTGGAAGTCTGGCTGGTTGTCTCTAGTTATAGAGATTCTCATCAGCACTGGGGATGAGTCCTCTGGGTGTGCTTTGTGACAAAGTGGATCAGGTCTGATGCTACGTGTAAGATGATGTTCTGCTTTAAGGCCTCTGGAAGCTTTTCCTCAAACTACCTGTTGGAGAGAAATGGGCTTGAGATCACTCAGAGTGTAAAGCTAGTCATTACAGCTGCACAGAAGGCTTTTTCTGTGTTATTTCATTCCTTCATTGCAAAGTTTCTGAGAGAGTTGGTGAAGGTCTTTCTTCCTGTCAGAGACCTCATTCCTCAATGTTAATATATTTTGTTAAAATCTTTAAGAAGCAACCTGATTATCATCTCAGCCTAGAATGAAAAGGAGATTCATGTCCTACTTACAGATTTCACCACATTTTGTATATATCCTTGAGAAAAAAAGCTATATCTCCTGGATCTACTCTAAATTCTGTCCCTAAACTGGCAGGCTTTGCGCAGAGAGTGACTTTAAGACATCTTGCAGAAGAACAGTTGTAGGCAAATAGCATTCCCCTGCCTAGAAGATCCAGCTGCTCTGAAGATGTGCAGCTGATGTTCTGTCAGAATTATTCCTTCTTCCAGCAGTAAAGATTTAGACAAACCTGATTCACTGGATTGATTTGGAATTAAAGCAAAATCATATGCATCTCTTAAAAATGGAGTTTGGTACAGGTGAAAAAAAGGTTTTATTCTGATAAAATCCTTTGTAGAGAATTTTTACAGGAAATCTGATCAGAAATGCATCCATTAGTGATAACAAATATTGCTTTAATCCATCCAATCCTTAATGTCAAGAACTTTATTCATTTTTCTGTGGAAATGTAATAAAGATAGTGGTTATTCAAAGTACTTCCAAATCTCAAAATTTTTACAATGTATGATTACAATTTGCAATAGATATTGGTTTTGAAGAATGTTTAACAAATGAGTTTAAGTCCTATTTAATTACCTGGGACCTTGTAGGCAAGGTAAATGACTTGAAGCCTGCAGAGATTATTTGTGGTTTTAGTTGTATTATTGTAAACTTAGAAGAAAATTCTTGATCTCAGTGGAACCATTCTGGTGCAATGAAGATCAGAGATTGTCTCAGCAGAAAACTTTTTCAGTCTAATGTGCATCCAGTGTAGCTAGAATCAATGACAGCAATGCTGAGAGTCCCTTGTAAGAATGGCTTTTGATTTAGCAGTATGTAATATCTTCCAGTATATATAGCATCTTTATTAAAGTAATTATTTGTATTTTCTCATTCTTATCTGAAGCCTAACACGTATAACTGTGGTGGTCTGTTGACAGACAGAGACAGAATGTCATGATATGTCATGGAATAAGAAAGACATGTCAGAAAAGGAAGGAAAGTTAACTACAGGTGACATTGTGGAATTTTTAGATAGCTAAGCAGAGATCATTCTTTGTTTAATAGACTTTCTTTCAGACAAAGACAAGCTCATTAAGCTCAATCTTTCTACCACAGTTGTTTATTAAATTACATTTCTTGCCTTCTTTCTTAATCCTTGAATTAGTGAATCTCAACAAGATTTGCCAAAGGTTTTTAAAAAATCAGTACTGGACACTTGAGAAGTAAGTTTGCACATGTGAAGTACATTACAAATAACAACAGCAACGGTAGCAATTGATTATGTCTATATGCAGTTTTATTTTTGTGTCTTGTGGTCTTTGTGGCTTAGTCAGACAATGTATTAGCTACTAAATGCAAGAGATTTAGGTACAAACTGGTTTAAGAAACAAGTAAAAATAAATGACTTTTTAACTTATCTAAGTTTAATGTTTGATCACATTAAAGCTACATTTTGAGATAATACTTAACAATACCTGTTCAATCTTCATAGCTTGTGGATGGTTTAACAGTGCAAGCCAACCCTTCAGTGCTAGGAGGGGCTGTTGTTATCACACAGTCTGACCTTCTGCTTTGCTTTAAATCTGTAATTTCATCACTGACCTTGTACAGCTCTTTGAGCTTTGATAAATCTTTGGGGAAAATGTATATCCTTGGTGTGAAGACTTCAGGAAAGGAATATGGCTTTAGGTGCATAGTTCTAGTGAGAAATGCGCTTCACTATTTGAATGTTGCCATATTTCCTGTCTGGATTTTGTATACTTTGGCTTCCAATTGCTATACCTAGTTAAGCGACTTGGCAAGACTAAAGAGCCTTACTTCTTAGGTTATTTCTCTATATATGTATTTGTAAATCAGAATCAGTTCTCCTCTTAACCTTATCTTCAATAAATTAAGTAGGCTGACCACTTCCCTATTACTATGTAATGGTGGCACATGCATATATTAAATGATCTTTTTTATCTTCTCACTCAGAGCACTGTGCACATGAGCTCATGCTAAACTCATACTCTTGAAATGCTTGCTTGAAAAGTGGCATGCTGTATAGTGATCTTCCATTTATAGAGATTTTTGTAATCTACTCCCTAGTTGGTTGTTAAGTAGTTTGTTAAGCAATAAATAGATTTGTAGAATGCTAATGCTTAAGCGCAAACATCAATCAGCATTAACATATCCTGGCAAAACTAATGCTTTTCTGGCCTGTATTCATTATATGCCTAACTATTCAATAGCACTGGCTTTACAAGAGCTCCCTACCACCCTAAAATAACTTGCAAAGAAATGAGCAAAATGTTCACTGTGGCCCTGCAGATCATACTATTAAGTATTGATGAAGAACATAGTTGTTGTTCTTATGTGAAATACTGTAACAGTTTAGCAGTTAAAAAATAACCCAAATAATCAGAAAACTCCATAACAATTTTTTTGAATTACGTTCACTCATGTATACTGTTTGTCACTGAATGGACTTTTTGTCCAAATGCATCTTTGAAAACATGTCTGCATCTTTTAGTTCATAAATATTTGAGCCAGATTTCCTTTGTTTATTTTACTATCCTTTAAACCATTTTTCTGTTTCCTTGGAAAGTACAGGAGGGGTAAAAGTTACCATGTTTCAATGAGTGGTGTGTTGATAGCATCTTTCCACCCCTGGTATCACAGATTCTCTCTCTACCCTCTGCCCTTTGCTAGGTGGGTATCAGGACATGCAGGTTTTTTTCCATTTAATCTCTGTAGTCCTGAGAGTTGATGGTAAACTTCAAAGGGGCTTCTGTAGTCTGGTGGCAGTCAAAAAACAAACCCTGATGATTTCCAGTTTTTCTTGGATTGCAAGCATTTGAGAGGAGTCTGCTTCTGAAACCCAAGCTTTTTCACTCACCCAAGTTCATATATAACACCAGACAAACTCAGAATTAATACATTTTTTTACAGCAAAGCAAAAAGTTATGTTCTCGAATGCAAAATCGGGAGCAAGGTATGAAAGACAGAAACTGCAAAACTGTGATTACAGTTGCAAAACGGCACCTCCAAATCATTCATAATGCTAAAGCTCCTCTCTAAGGCTGCTGTTTGACTTTATGGAATGATCCACAGCAAAGCTGGCTTATGGTATTGCTGCCTGAGGGAATGGGAATGGATAGTGAATGAGAGGCAGCAATGCCTTTGGCCAGCGTGGCTGCCTAGGACTGCATAATGCCAAAGCATGTCTGGGCTAGTCACCTAAGGGGATAATAATCCTCCCTCTGCTTTGGCCCATTAATTTATAGTTTTGTAGGTAGAATCCATCTCATGTTTTGGCAATTCATACATGAGCAACTTCATACAACTAGTTTTTTGAAGGGATTATGTATATCAGCAGTAAAGGGGCTAATCCTTAATACCAAAATCACTTATTTATGGTATAATTTCGAGGAAGTACTGAGTATGTATAACTAGGGGTTTGTTTTCACAACATTGGATATGAACAGTGTTACATACTTTTGCTATTCATATTACCTACATGTAGGTTGCAAATACCTTTGTTTTCTACTTCTCCCAAACAAAAAAAAAAAAGGTGAAAGGGTTGCTGTTCCTAAGCATTACTCACTCTATAACAGTATTAACACAGCTCGACTTTCTCCAAACCTTCTCCTTAGCATATTTATCTATTCGAGTCCTCTTTGTAGCTCAGATTTAAGAGCTGCGTAAGAGTCATTCCTCCTCTCTATAACTAGTGGTGATGATGGTAGGAATTGATAACTTCAGTGCTAATTCAGCAATACATGCATACTAGTCTTTCAGCAAGATCATCGCTTTGTGAATAGAGGAGAATAGCTAGTTACCTCCAGGCATGTTTTGAACCTTTTTCCCATTAAGATGTACTCTTCCAGCACAAGAAAATTTTTAAACACTTGGTAAAATCAACTTTTTTTTGTAGCCATTTGCATGGTTCAAAAGAAATATTTTAAGAGTACCTTAATTACAGTAGCTGCCACTTGATTATTTAAGGTTTTACTACTGAGGTATTTGACTACTGTATGGTTTACCAAAATGTAAAATGCTCATATTTCATTTACATGTCATTTAAAAGGAGATATCAGAGTTGAATCTCCTTGGGACTACTTAACCAAAGAAAGACTTGGACTTCTTAACTATACCTACTGAGTATGCACATAAAAGACTGTGCTAATCCAGGTGTATGGAACATCCTAAATTTAGCTGTATTGAAGTTTTCCTGCAGCCCAGTCAGGTAGGGAGGATGATCCTCATGGTGTGCTGTTTTCCCTCTCCCCAGGAATGCGACAAGGTAATGACTTTGGCACACAGTATCGCTCGGCCATCTACACGTTTTCTCAGGAACAGATGGAAGCTGCCTTGAGATCTAAGGAAGAATATCAAAAGGTAACACTGGGCAGGGCATGGAAATGCTTCACATACAAGCAGAGGTCAAAGACATCACCAATTAGCAAAAAATCACTTCTTGTGCTGTGCATTGTCTCTGTGTTGCTATTAGAGCTCCTCATTCCAATACTGAACTTGCATCATATTGGCTTTAAATTCCAACTTTTAGGAGATTTTTCTTGGTCGGTGAGTCATTTTATAACTACGCAGAAAGAAAAAAAATAGTTACTTATGCAGAGATAGTTTTAATCTTTTAGAGATTTTTTTAATGTGAGTGCGCCAGAGCAAAAGTCTGCGATCTTAAAGTTATTCAAGTGTATCTGGACCCCATACTCTGAAGGGTGTAGCCAAAATCTCAAACTAAAGAGTTCTTGATCACAGGGAAAGTCCTGATCAATATTTGAGCTTGGTAACTCAGGATCACCCACCTGCTACTTATAAGATGTTTCTATCAAGCCATTCTGTAAATGTCTTTGACTAAATGTGACAGCCCGTGGCTTAGTAAGACTATTTGTTCTGACACTAGGATTTGTGTGAAAGAAGATCGACCATTTCCCGTTCTATACATAGTCCTATTATTCAGTGAAGATGGATTCTGTCTCTTCCCTGCCACATAAACTACTATTTAACTAAAGGCAGAGGGATTAGTGCCCTACAGTGTTGCTGCATTGTAATGGCTGTCTCATCTACCTAGTAGTCTTCTCAATGCAAGATCCAGATTCTACAGCATAGATATATAAATTCTTATAGTTTATATGAAATAAGCTACTCACCTAGGACATCAGGGCAATAGACAGAGTAACTATTAAGTAATGCTAAAAGAATATCCGCTTTCTTGCATTCACTTATACTATGACTTCATGGAAGTGTTATGTTAAAAAAACAGGTTTTTTGGTGAATGTTTAATGTTAAAAGTAAACAACTGTTTTTTGAAGAGTAGGGTTATATTGGTGAGAAGCATGTGCCAAGGTCTGAAAAGGAGGTGCACATGCTGAAGTCTTGTGTGGCAGTTTGGTTTTCATAAATGTGTGTATGGCATTGGTGGGCTGAGCTATGTCTGCACTTGTAGGGCTGGTTTGTACATGTAGTTGGTGTTATTTTGCATGCAAAGAGATGCTCTGAACCCCAAGTAACTCATTTGCCAGTCGTTCCTAGCAGTGTGATAACTGCATGTAAATTAAGTGTTCAATGACATATATTTTCTCATGAGTAGCTGAACACATGAGGATAAGTCAGTCTTGCAGGTGTTTACCTTTGTTAACAGAGTGGTTTCTGAAGGTTTGGTATTCGTATTTATCATGCAGAACGTCTTTCTACTCATTGTTTACCTTAGATCCATTGCTTTTCCAAATTGTTAACATCTGCTGACCAATATCACACTGTAAATCTTACAGCTTTCAGTTTGCTTTCCCAACTCTATTATTCTCTGCTGTCATTTGTCATTATATTAATACAGACTTGAAAGCAAAATTATGATGTAGGAGATTGCAATATGATATTACAGAAATTTCCATCGTCAAATAGATTTTCTTAACGGCACAATTTAAAATTTACCTATTTTGAACTCAATCACCATTTGAAAAGTGTATATA
This sequence comes from Phaethon lepturus, assembly GCF_000687285.1. Classification (NCBI taxonomy): domain Eukaryota; kingdom Metazoa; phylum Chordata; class Aves; order Phaethontiformes; family Phaethontidae; genus Phaethon; species Phaethon lepturus. Next base: position 39,812 of record NW_010543879.1, on the reverse strand, counting down.
ATTAGTACATTTATACAATTAGGCAGAACTCTGTAAGTGATCACACATACAGTTTGGTTTTGCACTGAAGTGAGGGGAAGGAAAGGACTGTGTTGCCAACTAAGGAAACACAGCAAATATGTACTGAAATTCCTGGAGGATATGTGGTTTCTGCGTATTATCAACAACAATATCTACAGTATTGTCTACTGTGGCATTGCAGTAGCAGTAGAATGGTTGTATTGGAAACATACTGAGCAAACAATATGTTCAGGAATTTCTTTTCATATTAAATGTTTTGCATTACGTTATTTTAATGTAAATATAATACAACCACTTTCCTTATTATTGCAGTAATTTAAAATAAATACCAAGCTCTTCTGGCAGTGACACATGCATATCTATGCACCTGATAATGACAGATAAAAAGATGTGGGGATGGCATAACACTTAATTTTTCCATGATAACTAGTGGTGCATAGCCCAAATGGAGGAAGGACTAATAAATATTAAAAGTACAATAACTGCAACATGTATCAGTGACTCTGCAGATTTTTGGCACAGCAAATAAATACAAGCAAAGGTAGTTTATTTGGCATGTGCTCTTAGATGTCTTTTTTAGCTGAGGGCCTGGAAGAGAGTTAAGAACGTCCTCCAGACAGAAAATTATGTGTTTGCTAGATGTTCTGTTTTGGTTTGTTTGTGTTTTTTTTCTGTAAAGACAGATATGATCGTTAGCTTAAAGGAAACATTTTTGTTCGCTGAGGATAGAAACCATCCAACCCCAAGGTTTATATCAGCAATTCTTGCCTCCATGACAGGCTAGCCTGAAGCGCTAGCTCCTCTCTAGAAGCCAGATAGCCGTGTTCAGCTCTGTCTACATTTAGCAAGCAGTATGGGCTGAGAGGAGCAGCTTTGCAGAACAAAACAGTTTGTGCTGAGGACCCAGAACGTACTATGTGCTACTCAAGAGGGATTGCTCTTCAGTAGCTGTAGTTTGGTACTCTGAACCACGTGCCACTAGCAGATGGAAGTCAGTGGTGCATTTCTGGTTTAGCCCCATCAAAAGGAATTGGGTTCATCCATCCCCAGACCACCCTGTGATGTGAACCAAAGCACGATAAGTGACAATGGTCAGGAGATTCATTACAAAAGCACACTTCTGCTCCAAACTGAAACACTAATGTAGCTTACACCTTTAGGGTAGTGCTATGCTTGAGTGAAGAAATACTGTATTTAAGTGCACCACGTCCCTAACTCCTACCAGCTTATAAGTGAGAGTCATAATGTGCATTGAGCCCAAGTATCCTGCAGGGTTACATCTATTTTAAGTTGTGAAACTTGTTGCTGATTCATGCAGATGTTTTAACAGCTGAGAAATGGCGATACAGCAATGAATATGCATTGAGCCATGCGACTTTAGCTGTTGATGAAGTTCAATGCATACAGTCACAGTCCGCTAGTGGTAATATATATTATACAACAGTGCTGCCAGTAAATGGTAACACAATGTAACCATAATCAGAAAAACATAAAATGAGGGCCAGGGCTTGGTGAAAGTACTGCCAATGAGCTGTTCTATCAGTTTTGCCTGAAGCTGAAGTTTTTTAATACAGTTGAACCTGAGGTTACTCAATTTTCAAGACAGTTGCTAGGCTGGGTTTGGTTTTCAAACAGATTATCTAGGCAACAATCCAAATAGTCAAATCAGGGTGAGAAGTTTGTATTTATTTTTTCTGAATCAGAGGCCTGCATTTATTTTATCTAGCGCTAACACTGGGTTTTCAGGCTCTTAAGAACACACTGAGTCCTTCCCCCCGTGTTTAGCTTATGTTAAAGTAACATCCAAAAATGTCAACATCTCTGCATCCTCATGTAGGACAGCACTGACAATGAACATTGTGCACAGACAGCAAAACACAGGTCTATCACTTTGTTTCAAAAACAAATACTTGTCGTTTGCTCTTATAGTTGTAATCTGGAGAGTGTAAGAAGGGCTCAAAGAGACAGGAGTGTAGAAATGTTGAGATCTTATAAAGACATTAAAAATGTGGCCTTTACTAATGTCCAGAGAACTGGAATGGAGTGTTTTTTTACTGAACATATAGGAAATGTAGATGAAGTACAGAAGTAACTTTTTTTCTGCTTAGAAATGAATGGAGCTTTGCTAGAAGTAATGTAGTACTTTTTTTTTATGATTTAGACTGTAAGACTGTAATTTTGGAAAGTTTCTCTGCAGAAGTGTGTTGTGATGCTGATAGAAATCCTCTCTGAAATCTAAACCAGCTGGTCAACAGATTGAGAAAATTAAACAATAACTGCATCAAAGCCAGATTTACAAAGAAAAAAAAAGAAGCAATGCTAATTGTTTGATTTGAGGCCTGCAAATGCGTTTAAGAAGTTCAAAAAGTATTGTAAGTAGAGGTGAAGAGATTAAATTTAAAAATTAAAATTTAGTATAAATATAAAAAATCCAGGCAATTGAAACTAGCACATTGCCCAATCTGTTTGTCTGGAGAAGAAGTTTCCTTGTGGAAATGTCAGGACCTCTGAAATCATAGGTGGGTAGACTTTCTGGAGATCTGGAAGGGAACAGTATATGATGCTCAGAGGAGAGACTGGATCACACCACAGCCATAGCAAATATGGTTCTGTGAAGGTCTGAAGAAGATGCTCAGTTAAATGACTGAACTATCTTTGACTTGGGCAAATAGTAATTTTTCTTTGCAATTTGTCGAACAGCATTTTCTGTTAATTTAACAAAAGGCTTGGCCTGGAGAACATGCATTTGACCAAATATCTGAAATTTCCTTTTGAATCAAGCAACCAAAGGATTACTATGTTGGACTAAATTCTCTGTTGGTGTAACTCCACACGAGCTAATGTATTTGTACAACGGATTAATTTTTACTCATATGCTTTATTGCATGTGTACTCACATGCAGCTGAGAAGGGAATCCTTCAACTGATAACTTCAAATGTAGTTTCATTTCTCAGGTGTTGTTATGGGAGCAATTGAATCTGAAGCACCATTGGTTTTTCTCTGTTTGTGCTTCTGTGTTTTTTGTTCTGCACTGGTTTTACAGTGATGAGGTTTATTTGGGGGGTAGATTTTTTGTTTTGTTATCTTTTTAACTTTTAAAACCCTGAAGAGTTACATGATAAATCATGGATGACTGTGGGAAGAATGTGGATAAAAATTATTTTATACAGTCATGGACTTACAGTGCTATCTTTCATTTGCAATGACCCAACTTTCAGTGTGGCCACAGTTACATGATAGCACTCCTGATCCTGAACTTGCTCACAGGAGGTCTGTGGGAACACACTGAATTAACACTGAAATTTGCTTTGGTAGTTTGCATGAAGATCCTCTGTGGTGGGATAGTTGATGCCATCCATGTCTCAGCTGAGAGCTGAAAACCAGCTGCTGGCCAGTGGTTGAAGTTCCCTCCTCGTGAAGTAGAAGTGCTTGCATGAGCAGTACTATGGCCACTGGAAGCATAGCGCTAACAGCTGACCTGGGAGTTCACATTTACCCAAAACAGAGTATGTGCTCAGCCATGGGACGCATTCCTGGGGCCTGATTCAGTTGCTTACACCCAATGCTGTTGGGGATATCTCAGCCAACCCTCAGCTGCCACTCTACAACACACAAATATCCCTTGGAGACTGTATCATATCTACCAGCCCTGTGTAGATATCTGAAAAACCCTGGGCACCTCAAATATCACTAAATGCCTATATTTAGGTAGCTGATTTTAGGCACACCCTGATCTCTCATGACTGTAATGGAAATTCAGATACCTAATTCACATGTGGACCTCACCAGGTATAAACCAGGTTTATGACGGATGAATGCGTTCTGCAGAATAAAGGAAACAGTGACTTAGTACTGGCCAACATAAGAGGCAACAGTCTCTGCAGCTCAGCAGCCTAACAGATATTGTAAAACCTTCATGAGCTTGCTGTGGGTGATGATGTGGGAACAAACCAGCAAAACTCTCAGCTGCAAAAACAAGAGCTTTATATTTGGTATCATAGAAAAGTGGAGAGATTTAAAAGCTGGAGTTTCCTGGACAGCGAAATGAGCTTTGGAGCAGAAATCTGGAAGGAAATGGTCAGGATTGTATTTGTCAAGGGTGGAGGAAAGACTATTTACAGACCTACAGGATCGACAGTTCTGAGTTTTTAATTGCATGAAGGAATGCCTTGTGGAGTGAATTTACAACATTCAGCTGTGGTTTTATGTGACGCGCTGTGTGAGTTTAGAGCATGCTTTGGCTGGGAGACAGTTTTTCATGTATTTTTTTGGCTGGGAGAAGTTAAATAGCTCTTTTTTAAAGTAGGTTGTTGTTATTAAAGCAATACAATAGAGTCAATAAAAAAATAACACCTGCTTACTCTTCACATTATGTCTCTTTCAGAGCTTTAGATATCGAATTATCTTTTCTTCACTCTGATGTGAATAGCAGCTACTTGATTCCTGATTGATAGTAGTAGTTCTTATGAAAATAAGCAAACCTGATCTGATAAGCTAAGCCATTATTTATTTTGTGATCACTCATCTGTGCTATAGAGATACCCCTTTTATGTTCATCCTTCTCTGAGAAAGCTGCATTCAGCTACCAATGAGGAGGTTTTATGTGAACAGTTGCTAACTCTTTTCGTATTACCTTAAACTGTATTTGACTTCTTTGTCACTCCAAGGAAATTTGTTCACCTTGCAGCAGAAAGATAGCTCAAAACTGATACATACTTTTGACTGCATTTCTTGATGACAGTGGCAACAAGAAAAAAGCTTTAATGGCATGAACTTAGGATACTGTAGCTGGCTTGTTTGAGTTTCTCAGAATAAATATGTCTGTGAGATGACCTGTCCTATTGTCAACACTGATTAACAGCCCTCTTGTGCTTTCTTTGTTGAATTTATGCTGAAATGCATCTATATGATGAGTTTATAAGGTTTTATGGTTCTTTTCTATGTCTATTTTTTTCTACCTTTTTGATAGGGATTTCTGTTATGAGGGACATGGTCAGAAACCTATGGCTTTCTTTTCAGCCATAACATACAACATCAGAGTTCACTCAGTATTATAGTTACTGTTCATCTGACTTTTTTTTCTTGATAATTTTTCCTGCATTTCTGTGATGTAGAATCTCATCTCATGTTGCAGGAGCAAAAACATCTTAATATCACCACCAAGATGACTTTATTTTGAAACAGTGAAATGTACAGGATGTATATGTCCATATGAAAACACAAATGGGCATCCCTGGAAAGCACAGGAGGACTAAGGACACCTCTCAAAATTCACTGAGGTGGAGAAGTGCCACCATCCTATGCTGAGTGCAGCATGCTACCAATTGCATACTATTTCTGTTCCCCTGGATGCAGCAGCAGCATATATTGCTTGCTTTTATCAATGCTGAAGAAGGCAAGATTTTTTTTTATCTTTTGATTCTGCATATATGCTGTTCATCTGATCAAAGGCTGGGCATTTCACTTAGCCCTTTGACTGTTGCAAATACAGCTAATCATGCATTTGAAGTTAGAACTATGAACAACATTATGAAACCATACTTTCTATTTTGCAATAATTTTTTCATCTGGGAGGTCATGGGGTTCAGCAAAGAAGCCATTTACTTTATTGTACTGTGAATGTGAAGCCAGTGCTTCAAGCTAAAACTTACATTGGGCATTTAAATATTAGAAATTGCCCTACAATAAACTAAGGTAAATATCAAATAGATTTGACTCCAAGAATGGGTTGTAAATAAAACATTTCCTGCTTCATACAACTTGCTCTGTTCAGCTTGCCAGTAATGAGAATTGCCTGGCAATCTCTATTCCCACACCTCCCAAGAGAGTGGACTGCAGGAGGGGGACGGGAGGAGCGAAGTCCCTCCCACTGTAAGAGAAGATCAGGTTCGAGACCACCTGAGGAACCTGAACATGCACAAGTCTAGAGGACCTGACAAGATGAATCCCAAAGTCCTGAGGGAATTGGCTGATGTAGTTGCCAAGACACTCTCCATGATATTTGAAAAGTCATGGCAGTCAGGTGAAGTCCCTGCAGACTGGAAAAAGGGAAACATTGCACCCATTTTTAAAAAAGGTAACAAAGAGGACCCTGGGAAAAACCAACCCGTCAGCCTCACCTCTGTGCCTGGGTAGGTCATGGAACAGATCCTCCTAGAAGCTTTGCTAAGGTGCATGGAGGTCAGGGAAGTGATTCGAGACAGCCAGCATGGCTTCACCAAGGGCAAGTCCTACCTGACCAACCTAATGGCCTTCTATGATGGAGTGACCACATCAGTGGGCAAGGGAGGAGCTACCTGTGTTGTCTCTCTGGACTTCTGTAAGGCCTTTGACACGGTCCCCCACAACATCCTTCTCTCTCAGTTGGAGAGATATGGATTTGATGGGTGGACTGTTGGGTGGGTGAGGAATTGGCTGGATGGTCGCATCCATCTCTCTCAGATGGAAATCGGTGACAAGCGGTGTCCCTCAGGTGTCCATATCGGGTCCAATAATCTTTAGTATCTTCATCAATGACATAGACAGTGGGATCCAGTGCACCCTCAGCAACTTCACAGATGACACCAAGCTGTGTGGTGCGGTTGACATGCCTGAGGGACGGGATGCTGTCCAGAGGGACCTGGACAAGCTCGAGGAATGAGCCCATGTAAACCTCATGAGGTTCAATAAAGCCAAGTGCACGTCCCGGGCAACTCCAAACAGGTTGAGGGATGAAGGCATTGAGAACAGCTCTTCCCAGAAGGACCTGGGGGTCCCAGTGGATGAAGAGATGGACATGAGGCGGTAATGTGTGATCATAGCCCAGATGGCCAACTGTATCCTGGCTGCATCACAAGAAGTGTGCCCAGCAGGTCAAGGGAGGTTGATTCTGCCTCTCTACTCTGCTCGGGTGAGAATCCACCTGGAGTCCTGCAGGTCTGGAGCCCTCAGCACAGGGAAGACATGGACCTGTTGGAATGGGTCCAGAGGGAATGTCACCAAAATGATCTGAGAGATGGAACAACTC
>NW_010543879.1:8555-32719 GCF_000687285.1 Phaethon lepturus | reverse complement strand
ATGCTCTGAGGGCTGGAACAGCTCTGCTGGGAGGACAGGCTGGGAGAGCTGGGGGGGCTCAGCCTGGAGCAGAGAAGGCTCCGGGGAGACTTAGTGCAGCCGGCCAGGGCTTAAAGGGGCGTCTAAGAAAGATGGGGACAGACTGTTTAGCAGGGCCTGTAGCGACAGGACAAGGGGTAATGGTTTTAAACTACAAGAGGGGAGCTTTATTCCTTAGAAGAAATTTTTGACAATGAGGGTGGTGAAACCCTGTCCCAGGTTGCCCAGAGAGGTGGTCGATGCCCCATCCCTGGAAACATCCCAGGTCAGGTTGGACGGGGCTCTGCGCAACCTGCTCTGGTTGAAGATGTGCCTGTTCATTGCAGGGGTTTGGATTAGACGGTCTTTAAAGGTCACTTCCACCCCAAACTTTTCTATGATTTCTAATGTAAAAACTTCCTAAATTTGTCTAGACATAAAATTTTCAGATACTTAGGCAGATGAATTCTCAATCTGTAGTGCAGATCTCCAATCTGCTGATTCAGAAGATGAAGATTTAAAGGGCTAAGCTGACGTTCCTACAGGAGTCTAGTGTGATTTGAAATGTCTTACCCTATCTGATCTGGCCTCCAGTTGCCACTTCAGTTGGGCACAGATCTCCTATGTGTCCTAGGTCATACCAGTGGTAAGGCAACATAGTGGACTATATAGTGATGCCAACACACTGAAGTTAAATACCTTTACATCAGCTTGTAAATGTGTTACTACATGGTTCATTGGAATCTAGGATCATTCTGAAGGGCTTCCCGTTCAGGCTTTTGAATTTCTGATCATGATTATACATCTGTTATAGCACTCTAAAAGTTTCACAAGCATATTAAGTGTCAGGATCATACATTTGATAATGATATTAATAATGATGATTTAATTGTACACAGTGATTTACAGGGAACAGGTTATAGCTCCTTCTCTTAAGGAAGCTTTGAAGGAGCTTAGTTTCGCTAAGAGATTCGTTATGGGGAGGACATGGTAGAACAGTCTAGAAGAAGGTCAAGGCAAAAGAAAGATGATTATGATTAGCTGTTGCTGTCCTGTGTCAGATCTTTTCTTTGGGTTAAATGTAGCCCTTAAAACTGACTTATGCAAAAATTTCCGGGAAAGGAAAACTGAGAAATCATCTCGACATGTGTTGAGTCTCAAGATCTATTGAGAATATTGTGTCTTAATTCTGCTCTGGCCTTTGAATCTTTTCATGTCCAGTGAAACATAGGGCTTAAGTCTTACAGTGGGACTCTCTGCATTGATCTGGAGAGGGGGAGAGGGGTTGGCCTAGTTGATAGTTTCCATACAAACTAAAAAATGAACCAAAAGGCCTTTCTTTTCTTTCTTTTTTTTTTTTTTTTGACACATGCATTTTTAATGAGCCTGGTGAAGTCTGGAAGCATTACTTCTGCTATCCAAACAGTTTGCTTATCCTTAGTGCAAAGCTGTGGGATCCAAAGAACACTATTCAAATCTCAAGTTTTTTCAGTGACAGAAGTGTGCCTAAGCCAGAATTAATTTAATTAAGAAGTCAAGTAAGTACTCATGGAACATTGTTCTACTGTTTACCCAACTCAAAAATACAAAAGCCAAAAATTTATCTGAAGCAGGACTTTTCAAGTCAGATATAAGAACATAATAGCACTTCAGAAGTTCTGAGCTCCACAAAGCTCACACATGAAAATAACAGATACTCAACATTTATAAAATACGCTGCTTGGGTATCTAAATATGGACATAGGAATGTCTGCTTAAGCACTGGGGTTCAAACAATTTGATAACCAGCTGTATGACAGTATGTATCAACAATTGTCATGCCCTGATGAGGTTGCTTTCTAACTGATGTTAACATTTGCTTAAATGCCTCTTAAGTTTTTTTCACAGGACTAAATGCAGATCAACTACACAGCTGCAAATCCAGAACACCACCATTAGATTCAATGGAATTACTTTGGATTTCCAGTAATACAACTGAGATAAAAAACTGGCCCGGGAGTTTCTTTAATTTCAGCATTTTTGCTCCCCAATGAATTGTCAGAGAATTCTGTATATTATTTTCTATTTGAAGTATGCCACTCAGTCAGATATAGCTCTCAGCTTTTGGGAAAACTAGTCAATACCTCCTGGAAAGAAAGATCAGAGCATGCTTTAGCAACATTGTCATGTCTGTTTTGATCTTGTGATCTTTTTGCATCAAGAGCTTTTTCTCCTTTATTGACTCCCATAGACCGTTGTAGACTAATCCTTTTTTCTTTTAGAACCAGGATGTCTACAATACTTCAGGAAGAGCTAGATTGCAGAATGAGGTCAGAATGGGTTTTTGGTTGATGGGCAATACCATCAACTGTATTATCAGTCTTGTGCTAGAGCATTGTAGGATTGCAGACATTAAACTAACACAGTTTGGAAAAGCCAGGACATTTCTCTTTGTCTTAATGCATATCCGTCATTCCCGAGAAAGCATGGAGTTACAGCAAATACTAACGTTAGTATTTGTCAATGCTGTATTCATGGGTTTAAGCCTGTATATAAATCATTTGTATACAGGAACATATAGATATATTTTGTTAAGAGCTGCTGTGAAACACAAAGGAGGAAACATGCTGGCCAGATGCTGCTATCCCTAAATAGTCGTGTGTGTCTGAGGACATGGAAGGATAGGATTTTCCTGAGTTCAGTCCTATTTTACAAAAACTTCAGTTCAAGAATCTCTGCCTCTATGACTGATTTTATTCAGTGGTGCTGTAGATAGTAATTTTGTCATCTTGTGCTGCAGGGCTTATGAGCCTAACTGGTGAAGTACCAGCAAGATGGATGTCTGCATTCATACCACACAGTGCTGACAAGCAAGATCAAGCAAAGCCCACATTACAGCTCTCCATTCTGTTCATGTAGAAAAATAACTTCTTCTGCCTTTCTCTCTTCATTTTCCCACTCCCAAGTTTATTTCAGCCTTATATTTGTTGTTTGTTTCTTCCCCACATAGTTTCCTGGCTCTTTCGCCTCCAGGATCTTCTATCATATGGCCTTGCCCCACATCCCTTTCTTCCTAGTTCAACATTTTCCCCAGTCTTCAAATTTTCCACTTTCTTCCTCAGACCTGTGTTTCTGAAAACTCTTCTCTTTGTCCTTGCAGACAAAGATAAACTTGTATTTTTTCTAGTTGACCTTTATTATATGCCATTTAGTCACAGGGTCTAGAAGTAAATCTAACTACCCAACATATCAAGGTGGACAAAATATACTCCCTGCTGCCTAAAGGATTCTAAGATATCCCCTACTGCAGAACCATGCGGGTGTGTGCTCTGCTGGGCCACTGCAGAAAGTGTCATGAAAGACTGCGAAATCATCTTCACTGCCGCAGTGCTCCCAGCCCCCAGGACTTTTTGCTCTGTAGTTTTTGGTCCTGACCTTTCCCCAAGCAACCAGCTTATTGAGGTTTATTTCCATTCTGGCTGCTCCTTTCTCCTTTGCTTTGGTTATTTTTAGGTGACTCAGTTAAACTACGTTTCTTTCAATTTTTAAAGGAGCTGTATTTAAGGTGTTCATAGAAGAAAAACTCTTTTACACATAAAGGCACTTTGTAAGCTAGTAGAGAAAGGTGTAATGAAGACCCATAGCCAGAAGCTTAAACTAGGTGAAGGTATATATTTGTAACAGCAGATGACTGACAGTGAAAGCCATGGATGCACCATCTCTTCAGGAGAATAGTCACTATTATTCAACTAATTAATTTTTATCAGGCAATGTGTGTAGTCAAAATCGTAGCTTCATGCATCAATGTTCTCATATAAGTGACTTTCACCAAAAAGATTTTTAAAATTTAGTTTTGAACTTTCTTGAAATTTTTGTCTTTTAAAATCAGCTTTCTTTTTTCTGTGGAAAAAATGGATACCAGAACTGGATACAAAATCACAGAATGAACTTAATCAATGAGGTAAATAAATAAAGGTCAAATTACCTCCCTGGACACATTGCTATTTATACACGTGTTTCTGCAGATGCAGCCTTTGTTCTTTGATCTTAGATGTAAAATTTTTGATTTGACTTTCCCAGAAGTAGAATTTGGGATTTAACTGTGATACAATGATCTCAACTGTGCAGTGTGAGCCCCCCAACATTATCTGCATTTGCTGTAACCCTGACCCTTCATGTGATCTTCCAATTTTGCCAGCACTAATTTTATAATTATTTCTAAGGCACAGGCAAGGCTTGATCAATGTGCTTCATAACAATCCTGGTGAAAGTCCATCTTAATCCAGTTACCATTTGCTATATTGATACTGTGTAGTGCTTCTTTTTTATTAAAATAGTTATATGGTACTAAATCAAACATGAAATGTTAACTGTATTGTATCTACAAAGTTTCCTTTGTCAGCTAAACTTGTAATCTCATCAAAGAAAGATGGTGAGTTTATATTTGACCTGTTTTCTACAAAACCATGTTGATTGGCATTAATTATGTTCCTTACCATTTGAATGTAATTTCATTCTTTTCTGTTTGTTTTTGTTTTTAACCAAGTACAAATTGGCACAGTGTTGCGTGTGTTGTCTTACTTGTCCCTTTTGAAGTGTTGCAGGAAACCAGTGCTCATTCCCTCTTTTAGCATATTCAATACTAACCATGCATTGATTGTGTGAAAACCGCATTTTTCTAAAAAGCTGAAAAATTAGACAGCTTCGGGTTAGCCAATTCTTCATGCTGAAGGACTCCCAACTGCAAACTTCAAGGCTCAGTTTTTGCATTCCTTAAAGAAAGTGTCCCAGATTTTCTTTTTAATATGGAAAATACAATATTTTCCCCAGTTATATTTCTCAGAAATGGCTGAACAGTTACCCTAGAAAACTTGGAAAATTAATTGCCTCTGGCAAATATAATTCAAAGACAACTTTTAGCCCAAAAGGTAAAGTTTCATGGAGCTTAAAACACCCAAAGAAAAATTCTGAAGAGTTAGAAAATCACAGTGAGGGTTTGTAGCATCCCTCCTCCTTCCCCACATACACACACAGATGTGAACTTTTAATATCATCTCCCTCATTTTACTTTCTGTAATATTTTTTATTTTTATCTCAATCAGCTAATAATATCTTGGATGATTATTTTTCATCCAGCACTTCTTGCCGTTATATATATGTGGTTGCTATTTTATGTGCCAACAATCACAGGAAATAAATTTCCCCATTATCCCATGATATATTATTATAGGAAAAACCTTCAGTGCAAAATTAGGGGATTTAACAGGGCTGGAGGAAAACCTGATTTGTTTCATTGCCCTCTAGTGGCCTCGCAGCACGTCTGCAATGGCATGAAATGCAGGAACTTGTTTTCCTTTTTCTTTGTGTGCAACACAAACCATTAGGTTTCTTGTCATTTGAGGATCCTAAAGTTGTTTGTCCACGTTTGTGTAAACCACAGAGCACTATTTTATATATCAGATAAAACAGAATTATCCCACTGGTGTTTGTAAATGATAACAGAGGATTCTGTGTGGTTTATATTTTGCTATGGAAAAAAGGAAGATGTGCATTACCTTTTTAAACATTATTTACCAAGTGAATTTGGAAAGGGACGCTCATATACGATGGCCTATCATTTAAATATATACAGTCTATAGCAGTAGGTATAATTTTTTAGGCATCATTTGCTGCTGCTGTTGCTGTATATGATTGTGAATTCATCACACAGTCCAGCTGAAAGAGGGCTTGGCAAATATTTCATCCCATTTATTTGAAAATTTTCCTTCCATCTTGGAGTGGAAGTCTTCACTGGCATCCACAGGGGCTGATCGTTGGGTGTGTGTAGGTCCACTTGAAGGTGCAGAGATGTTGAAGGCCCCTGGAGTGTTCATGACTTCTTTGCATCTTGAACTTGCTGAGCGTCTTCAACTGCATTGATACCCATGGAAATCATGAGCACTCAGCACCTTTTAGAGTGAGCTCTTCACGGTTGTCATGCTCAATGCTTGACACTGGACAGAGACCACAAAAATTGATGGGATGTAATTCTCATCTCGCAAATAGAAAGAACGTCACTTTTTCTCACCCAAATTTCAATGCGAGATAATGTTTCAACAAATATATCAGTAAGGTGCATTAGGCATAGTGAATTTGATATGTACAAGATATACCAAGGGAAGGAGCAATAGGGAATAATGCCTGTGTTGGGAAAAGATCACAATATTAACAATGGCCTTTGTGAATTAAAACAAAACTTGAAGCAAAATTAATTTTGAACAGTAAGATCAGAGGAAATCAAACACATGATTTTTACTATTTTTTACTTTCAGTTAAAATGCAATGCAGATCTGAATTATGGCTTCTTAGTCTAAAAAATGGAGTGACTTCTTGCTGTAAAATGCTTGTTTAATATGTATTGACTTTATACAATGTCATATTTCTGCACTATCCTGCAAGGAGAGGAAGGGAAAAAGCTTTACAGGGCATTTTTGAAATAACAGCACAGTTCTGGCTCAGATAGGTGTTTTAGGTCAGGTATTAATTTAGCATCATGAGAAAACCACAGCTTTCATTAGAGAGCGGAGCATGGGCAACTCGAGCACCTGCGCAAAAGAGATGAAAACACATTTATTTGTACGTCCGTGTTTGTGGATGCGCATTGAGAGCATAGGAAAAAAATATTGCAGCTTTGCACTTCAAAAATGACTCACTCCCTCTGGTGGGAACATTTAATTCTGAGCATGTGATGCTGCTTTCCCTCCTCCTCCTCCTCTTGCATCCACCCCCCTCACCACAGCGCATTCATCTTGCTTTGCATGACATCTGCTCTGTGTGCTGCAGAGCAGCGCTTTCGTTTCTATGGTAGCTGCTGTAGCCAGCGGACACGCGGACCTGGTGGGGAGATGAGGAAGAAAAAGCCCAAAGTGGCTGGATTTGGGTGCACGACGGCCGTTCGCCCGTGGCCAGTAGGCTGGGATGCTTTCAGAGAAGGGGCCCCAAGAGTAGGTCACTCCTGTGGCCAGCATCTGCTGGAGCATCCGGGGCCAGGGGGATTTGCTTTCTCCTCCAGCATGAAGTGGCTGAAGGACAATAGTCAAGTGGAGGGTGTGAAGAACAGCAGATTGCCGGTTTGGTTGAACTTCAGTCAGTGTTTCCTTTTGTCTTGTTTAGGTCTCCAATTTTGCAGCAAATGGTCCTGGGCTTCTGCCTTTCAGATGGTGAAAATGCAGATGCCAGATCTAAGATATTATAATTAAGTGTCTATTTATAACATAGTTTGTCATTAGAATTACCATGCCATTTTTTAAACAAGAGAGGATAATGCCAGTTCACAATCTACACCTGTAGCTGTTTGTTTGTTTTAATTTTATGTAGAGTTCTTCTTTGATTTGTTCTGGCTCTAAATTCATTAAGAGGCCTGAATTCGCAATCTGCCATATCGTCTGTGACTTCTTCGTCCCTCCATCCCCTCAGGTATAAATACTGGGATTCTGAGCTGGCTCACTTCAGCTACAGTGAGTTGAATGAAATACAGAGCCCGTTTCTTCATTTTTTTAAATTCTTTATGTAATGGAATCAGAATATGGTTTGTGTTTCTCAGTTGAAAAGCCCGTGAGGATTGTCATTCTGGTTGCAACGTCATGGCTTGTGTGCCACTGCTTACTCTGGGGCATTGCTGCTATGAAACAACCTGTGTTCAGCATCAATGTTATCATGTTATACCATTACAAAGTTGTATTTATTTTAGAACAGTTCGTACATGGGAGGCTAAGCCTGCAGGAGCTAGGGTTCTCTAGCAAAATTATTATTAACTTGGCAAATGTGAGAGGAAAGGTTGTCAGAGATTAATATCAATCCTGTTTCCCATATCTGGTATAACGAAGGGCATATATTATGTGCCAGTGTGTGGTGTGTGAGTTCATGGATGATACTGGACTTTGACATGTCTTCAGAGAGACAACTACTAGCTTTGTGGGGTAAAGTTAGTGTTGGATGTACTTTAGAGAACTCTGAATAGTCTTTTTTATAGCAGATGAACAAGTCCTTTTCATGTCCGTGCTTCTTTTTTTCCCTTTCCTCGAAAAATCTTTTCTTTTTTGTTCCATTCTCTTTAATCCTTGGAATTTCAGGAAGCTAAGTCAAGTGTTTCATCTTATGGGAACAACATTTTGCATTTTCAGGCATACCTGCTGTACTTGTATGGTTGTATTATCTAGCTGTGTTTGTACCTTGCATCTTTTCCATTTTGTCAGTTATTCCCATCTAATCCTATATAATCTTTCCTTGAGTCTTTATCAGTGTACCAGATCTCACATCCCCCTCAGTCTGTTTTAAGTAGCTGTCAATGGCATAATACATTCTTTAAAACTCAGTTGTAGTCTGTTGTGTGTGGCTTTCTGGTGCGGTTCTGAAATAATACAAATTAGCTTTATTAGAAAAAAATCACAGAAAATTATGTCAAAAGAAGAGGAAGACCTTTTAGCAGATCCATAGTATCTGTGGTTATCTCCCCATTTTAAAATGCTGCTTGGTTGCCTGTTCTACCCTTAGTCTTGCTTCTGTTCCCATCTGTTGTGTGGAACCTCTTCCATTTGCATGGAAATCCCATCTTAGTCTGCGATCTTTAAGGACATTTCATTTCTATGTATTAATAAATAGTCCTCCTTATAAACTACTTTTTTTTTTCTTTTTTTTTGGTCTAAGAGCAGACAGCAGTGAGAGGCTTCATTGCTTTTTAAACTGAATAAGCGTCTGACTTGAATCCCTTGAGTTGCGTAGAGGTCATATTGGGTGGCTAACTGTCACACTGGCCTTCTAAATGTAGCTGTAAAAAAAAAAGTTAAATTTCTCAAAATGATGGTAAAGTTATCTGAGTCCTCCCCCTCACTTACAGAGGGGACCCACTGTGGGAAGCACCTGGTTTCTCTTCAAATGGCCAACTATCCCATAACGGTGCTGTTCATTGCTGTGACTTCAACTGTAACTGATTTCTTTGGGAGCTGAGATCATCCCACGTTTTCCAGTGTTTGGCCCTGAATGGTCATAGACCCTGTGATCCACTTTGGAGAGGTGAAACATGAATTCTGCTCATAGGAGAGGCCACCTCAGGAGATGGAGGATGGCCTGAGCAGTTACTTGGAGAAGGTTAAGATCTTTTCCTAAAATGGTGCTGGAAAGAAACTGATTGTGATCAGTAAGGGTGTAAGACAAACGACAAAAATCCAAAGGCCGACAGCAACTTGCAATTGTGCAGGCAGCTGGTTTATTCAGATTATATGTTATATACTGTTGTAAGTTCCTCGGGCCCAGCATGGCTTTCATTTTACACGCATGGCACCATGCTCATGTTCTCATATTCCATTTGCTTTTTTGGCTACTACTTCAACATACATTTCATACTACTGCTACTTGAATAATGCATACTAAGAAGTTCTTTCTTTTCATTGTTGGAGTCTATGACATCTTGGTTGTAGATGGGGTGTAGTTACATTTTTGTGTGTTTCTTTTGCAGCAGTTGGTTGTTTTGTCTTGAGATCAGTCAGTTTATGACTTATGTGTCTACATATTGATCAATGTTTAAAGATAATATTAAAAATGGGATGAGCATGTAGCAATGATATATTAAATAGTGTAATTCATCATTCTGCAGAAAACATTATTAATTTAATTTGTTTAATTAAAATAGCCCATTAAAATGCTGGTGCTGGATTTAGTTACTGGCATAAAAACACTACTGGCTTCCTTTTTGTTAATGGGACATAATATTATACAAGGTCTCAACAACTTCAACATCTTGCTAATTGAGTCAGCAGTTCAATTTGAAATTAGTGTTGCTGGGAAGGGAAAACAAATCAAATATAGAACCTACTTAGCATTTAAAACTTAAAACAGGGGGTTTCCTTATTTTCTTTTCAGTGAATGTGAGCAGGAGGTCAGGTTGTTATGTGAACATTAAAAAATGTCATCACCTGACCTGCTGTATGCCTGACAATGCGTCATGTTTATACTGACAGAAAGAAGTAAACGAAACAAAATGAAAAGGTAATGAGGTAGAGCACGGAGGGGCTGCAAAATCTTCCCCTCAGAAAGCTCTGCAATGTTTATTAATGCTGCTGGTTCAATATAAAAATGCAACATGCAATAAAATGCCACTTTTTCCCATTTCAATTTGTACTTTTGGAATTTACCCATGATAGAAAAGACAAAATTTAAATAATTCCATATCTGAGCATAAAAGCACAAAATATATCCATGCTGGTAAGCAGGTTTAATTTCCACGGTGGTTTTGAAACATTTTGCATGGAGTTGAGAAAATCCAGTTTAACTCCTTTGGTGAAGTTGCCTTTATTGTTAACATCATCGCCCCTAATCTTCCTGCAGGTTTTCCTTCTGCAAGGCTGGTCCGGTTCTGCCTTCTCCTGCAATCTTCCCTCTTCGGGCTGAGTTTGTGCTGCCTCAAAGTGAAACCCCCAAACCCTTTTTTCTCTACAGAAATACAGTAAATGCCTGGGCTCAGGTCTGGCTGAGCCATCTTGAATGACCTACGCCAGTTCCTAAAACTTGAACACGAGGGCCCGATGGCTTGGTAATTTTGTAGTAGATGCTAGGGTAAAAATTTGTTTCCTTAAACTTAGCACCTGGTGCAATTTGAGATGCTTCAGGCTGAGACATTTGTATGGGGCTGTTACATAGGTCAAAGGACCTGCACAAGTCCTGCTTCTGGATCAGCAGCTGGTGATCAAAACGAAGTATCTGTATTTAGGCAACTGAATGCAATCTCCAGTTTACTCAGACACCTCTGCTGTAGATTTGTCCAGAACAGGGTCATGAGGTGAGCTACAATTAAAAACTTGCTTGGGTTCTCTCCTTGGGCTCTTTTGATCACTATTACAGGTGCACGTGAAAGCTATGATGATACTGGTGTGGTAAACATGGTTATGGCCTGAGTCCAAGTGCTGCCTTGTAACTATGCACACTCTTCAGTTGTTAGCCTGGTCGTTGACATGGTTTAGCTTTGTCTCACTAACAGTCTCCAAAGCAATGCCCATGAGAGATCTGAGGGTGACAACATGAAGGACAGTCCCAAGAGGCTGTTTCAGTGTGACCAGCCTGTTGGGAGTAGGAGAGTCTGGTTGCTTGGACATGAGCCTAGCTGCACTACCTGGGGACCCCATAATGAATAATGAATGATTCAGCATACTTTATTTTCCAGTATGAATGAAGCTATTCCACATCAAGAATTACTTCTGTGAATGAGAAGGACATACCATTGCCTTGAATCACGGTGAAATCAAGGAATACTCTTCTCCGCAGTTCTCATGGAATCATAGAATGGTTTGGGTTGGAAGGGACCTGAAAGATCATCTAGTTCCAAGCTGCCTGCCATGGTCAGGGACACCTTCCACTAGACCAGGTTGCTCAAAGCCTGGCCTTGAAACCTTCCAGGGATGGGACATCCACAACTTCTCTGGGAAACCTGTTCCACTGTCTCACCACCCCCACAGTGAAGAATTCCTTCCTGATATCTAATATGAATCTACTGTCCTCTAGTTCAAAACCATTACACCTTGTCCTAATATGACATGCCCTTGTAAAAAGTCCCTCTCCAGCTTTCTTGTAGGCCGCCTTTAAGCACTGTCAAGCTGTGATAAGGTCTCCCCGGAGCCTACCCTTCTTCACGCTGAACAACCGCAACTCTCTCAGCCTGTCTTCATAGGAGAGGTGCTCCAGCCCTCTGTTCATCTTCATGGCCCTCCTCTGGACTCATTCTAACAGGTCCGTGTCCTTCTTATGTTGGGGGCCCCAGAGGTGGATGCAAATACTCACCAGAGCAGAGTAGAGGGGCAGAATCCCCTCCCTCGCCCTGCTGGCCATGCTGCTTTGGGTGCAGCCCAGGACACGGTTGGCCTTCTGGGCTGTGAGTGCTGGCAATGTTTGCCAGGTCATGTCCAGCTTTTCATCCACCAGTACCCCCAAGTGTTTCTGAGCAGGGCTGCTCTCAATCCATTCTCCACCCACCCTGTATTTGTGCTTGGGATTGCCCCAACCTGTGTGCAGGACCCTCCCTGCACATAACCTTGTTGAACTTCATGAGTAGTGCATGGGCCCACCTATCAAGCCTGTCAAGGTTCCTCTGGATGGCATCCCATACCTCCAACCAAGCACACAGCTTGGTGTCACTGGCAAACTTGCTGTTTTAAATAAATTTAAAACAGTTGTTTCACTTAGATGGGTGTCATTTTGCCTGTTGACAAAATTGATGGAAATGCTTAGCAAAACAAGTGCCATAACCTTCTCTGGCAGTTGGGAGATTTTCAGATGCTCCAAGCAGTGGGGAGGGGTAGGCCCTGGGGACGCTTATGGGTGACCCTGTGAGGCACCAGCAGGGTACATCTGGGATCTATCAGCTGAGTTACTTTCTGTAGAACTGGGGAATTGGAGCTGCAATGGTAATGTTGAAGACATCAGTTCAGACCGCTCTGGAGTATTGTGTACACTCCAGTCACTCACCCAGGACAGATGCGAGAAAGTCTGATCAGGGAACATGGAAGTATTAAACAAGAAGAGGCTGATTTGTTATCTAGCAAACAAGCTGAGAAAAAAAAGTAGGGTTTTTTTTTAGAAATAGGAAAGGAGTAAATATCAGGCAGAGGGGAAAAAGCTGTTTAAGGTAAAGAACAATGTCAGCACAAATCCAGGTGGGTATAAATTGGCCATTTTTACATTTAGGTTTGGACATCAGATGTTTTATAATCATTAAAGCAGCTGGGTTCAGAAACAGCTGCCCAGATAGAATAGAGGGGGTTTGTACCCTGACGGTTTTTGCGACAGTGCTTGCAAACGTGATGAAAGGATGTATGTGAGCTTCCAGTGGCAGAAAACTGAATGTGATAACACAGGAGGAGCTCTTTCAGACCTATGGCCCTGTTTGCACTGTGTCAGTGCAAAGTCCTACTGTTTTATAAACTAATTTATCCTCATTTTTTCCCTATTTTAAAAGAGTTGGGACTGCATTAGACCATTATACTGCATCCCATGCCTTGTCTTTATGAATTTATAGATTCATTGGGAGAACCATTACTTTGTTCATCCATATTAAATTTCCTGGACCCTATGGTACACCTGTTTTGTGTGTCCCACTATTCACAGCAGTTTGTGTAATGTCACAATTTGCAAAGCCTGATATAGTTAAAAGATATGATGTACAGAAAATAAGCAATTCTATGGTCAGAGAGTACTCTGATGGTGGTAGAAAGCTGTGTCTCCAGGGATCATACGCTGACAGCCAGTCAAACTGCAAATGTCTGGTTGTCACCATCATCATAAAGTACTTCAATATTACCTAAAGTTACCCATGAAAAATGCTAACACTGACCACAGAACTCCCATCACCTTAATGATGATCATGAACAGAGGCAGCTTAACACATCTTTTCTATGTAATAATCACAATGTAAGATGACTTCTTTTCTTTGCTAATTATGAATCTATTACTGTTTTATACACACACACACTCATATATTTATTTCTTTTATTTTTACCATACCCATGTGTCACTTAAATTAATAGAAGTGGATCTGATAAAAGATGAGTTAGAGAGTCCCTAAAATTTGGAGAAACACCTCATGCATGTAAGTTCATTTAGGTCTTTGGTAACTGATAAGTGAACCTGGGCAGTAACTAAGAAGAAATTAATAAAAATGAGTGTGAAAATATTCTTGCAAATTAAACATGCAAACCTAAACTGAATGTTCTGATTTTAAAGTTCAGATGTTTTGATTGTCAGACAGAAATGACACTATATCCTGATTAGCCAACCAGTTCACCAACAAATGATAGATTTAGAATTTGTTTCTACCAGTGAATTTAGAGTGAATACAGATCACAAACAGGTAAAATACTGAAATTAGCCTTTTCACAGGTATTGAATGAATAGAATGAAAAAGGGCTATATTCATGGAGTAAACTGGCCAAATAGTCTGTGAATGGATGCAATAGGGTTTTTAGATCTGTTGAACAGACCTCCATTTCCACTTTCAAGGTCTATTTTGCCAAAGACATGAACACGAGAAATAAGTACTAGATATTGGTGATCCATAATGTCTTCTGCAGGACCAGAGGTTTTGTGTGAGTAACCATATTTAATTCGGATGATCAGTGTATCTGAAAACACTACTGAATATTGCAGCATATCCCTGATGTTGAGAACTGGATTGCAAATGTGGTTCGATTTTTTTAAAACTACGAGGTTAGTTATTGCTTTGATTATAGAGCTAGAATTGCCATCTGTCACAAGCTCTGTGGGATAGAATCACAGAATCATAGAATCATTTAGGTTGGAAAAGACCTTTAAGATCATCGAGTCCAACCGTTAACCTAGCACTGCCAAGTCCACCACTAAACCATGTCTCTAAGCACCACATCTACATGTATTTTAAATACCTCCAGGGATGGTGACTCCCTCATGTCCCTGGGCAGCCTGTTCCAGTGTTTGGCAACCCTTTCAGTGAAGAAATTTTTCCTAATATCCAATCTAAAGCTCCCCTGGTGCAACTTGAGGCCATTTCCTCTTGTCCTATTGCTTGTTACTTGGGAGAAGAGACTGAATGCCCCCGTCACCACAACCCCCTTTCACGTAGTTGTCGAGAGCGTTAAGGTCTCCCCTCAGCCTCCTCTTTTCCAGGCTAAACAACCACGGTTCCCTCAGCTGCTCATGACAGGGGGACGATCACTTCCCTACTCCTGCTGGCCACACTATTGCTGATACAGACCAGGATGCTGTTGGCCTTCTTGGCCACCTGGGCACACTGCCGGCTCATATTCAGCCGGCTGTCGACCAGCACCCCAGGTCCTTTTCCGCCGGGCAGCTCTCCAGCCACTCCTCCCCAAGCCTGGAGCGTTGCATGGGGTTGTTGTGACCCAGGTGCAGGACCCAGCACCTGTCCTTGTTGAACTTCATATAGTTGACCTCCGCCCATTGATCCAGCCTGTCCAGATCCTTCTGCAGAGCCTTCCCCCGCTTCAGCAGATCAACACTCCCACCCAACTTGGTGTCATCTGCAAATTTACTGAGGGAGCACTCAATCCCCTGGACCAGATCATTGATAAAGATATTAAACAGAACTGGCTCCAGTACTGAGCCCTGGGGAACACCGCTTGTGACCGGCCACCAACTGGATTTAACTCCATTCACCACAACACTTTGGGCCCATCTGTGCAGCCAGTTTTTTATCCAGCGAAGGGTACACCTGTCCAAGCCATGAGCAGCCAATTTCTCCAGGAGTATCCTGTGGGAATCGTTGCCAAAGGCTTTACTAAAGTCTTGGTAGACAACATTCACAGACATTCCCTCACCCACTAAGTGGGTCACCTTGTCATAGAAGGAGATCAGGCTGGTCAAGCAAAACCTGCCTTTCATAAACCCATGCTGACTGAGCCTGATCACCTCGTTGTCCTGTATGTGCCGCGTGATGGCAGTTAGGATGGTCTGCTCCCTAACCTTCCCTGGCACTGAGGATGACCAAGCTTATTTTGGCTTAGTGTTTTCCTACATACAGTGTTTATTATTCCCAAAATAATGTAATGTGGGACAGATACTATAATCTTGGGACAACTTGTCATGTGATGACTTTACTCATATTGTCATACTGTATTATAATGCAATTACATTTTCATGTGCCACTCTATTAGGCTGTGAGCTACATTTTATTATATTGTGCATAGCTTAGAGTTGTGGCACAGATAGGAAAATCAGTGCATCTGACTGACGTATCATCTCATCTGTTTAATTTATGTTATTTCCACGTAACAAGTGTCTAGTGGTTAGCCAGTAGCTTTCTTGAAAGTTGAGAGCACCTGGGAAAATAGGATGTTACCGTCAGATTAAAATATACTCATTTTGTTAAGGATCCTCCTCAGATCTATCACAAAACAACCTTCTTCTCCTTTGCTTTGGGAAGCTGTAAGATCAAGTCTCCTGGTGCTGAATGCTATTGCTGATTTACAAGGCAAAAGGCATAAACACATCCAGTTTTGTTTGAAGCATTGCAGATAGAAGTGAATATTTACCTATCATCCTAAACTGAAAATACTTCCAGGTGAGAAAACACAAATCTGTGGAAATACCACTAAATGAACAGGCAAACATATTATCCCCTAGCTTAAGTCTTAATTGAGCTTGGGCTCTAATTCTGGGAAAACACCTTACTGTTATCAGCCTCACTGTGACGAGAGCTGCAAGTTTCAAGCTCCTTGCTATTTAAAGTTTGGGAAAAAACTCACATTCTGGATCAGAACTAAGGATCATTTTACGCACTGGCAAGTTAATATAGTGACACCACCAAAGCCTCTTGCAGGTATTTTTCCCTAAAAATTAGGTAGAGGAAAACTGTAGGATGTGTCACTCTTGCCTATTAGCTGCTAAAAAGATAACTCCATGTCTTCGCATGCCATTCCACCCTGTCACGTACTCCTTGCTTCTTCAGGCTTTTTCTTTGCGTTTTTTTATCTAGAAACAGAAAAGGATATTTGAACCAAAGATGCGTGTGTGGAACAACTTCAGAATTATCGGATTTTTTCAAATGTTTCATATTAAGCTAATTGACCATAAAGGAGAGGGCCAGGGTGTTACCTCCTTTTTCAGTTTATTGACGTGATCCTGGTGGAAATCCTTATGACCATTTCTAATCACATAAAAAGGAGGAAAACAAAAGAATAATTAATTGCCAGCAGCCTAGCGTTCATGATAAGCTCTACTGACAAAACGCAATGTCTGTCTATAGGCAATGAATAAAGTGCATGCGATTGCAAACTCCAGGAGATGAGAATGTAAAATCTGTAGCAGGTCTCTTGTCACAGCCTCTTCTGGCTGACCAGAAAAAAATCCTTTGGGTTTTTTTTTTTTCCTTTTTTCACAATTTTGCTGTGGAACACTGTGCAAACAAGCTTCAAAACCCAAGTTACCGAGCTTTTCAATTAAATTCCCTTCAAACCCACAAATAGAAAAATCAATGTGGTTCATCTAGCATTTCTAAAGTTGCTCAAATACTGCTTGAAAAAGGGCACACTGGCAGTGTTTTTTTTTCCCCCATTGTTTTGTTAATGATTTAAAAAATTTAATAGTTTAGGTTCTCACCTCCAAAACTTGAAACAAACTTAGAAGTTTGTTTTCCTCCCCTTCATGCATTAAATATAAATTCTTAGAAACTGCTTGGTTATTACTTGGTTG
Organism: Phaethon lepturus; assembly: GCF_000687285.1. Taxonomy (NCBI): domain Eukaryota; kingdom Metazoa; phylum Chordata; class Aves; order Phaethontiformes; family Phaethontidae; genus Phaethon; species Phaethon lepturus. The sequence continues at coordinate 15,514 of NW_010543879.1, read as the reverse complement.
TGTGTGTATTTCTTCCAGCTGTTTTGCCAATATGGTGCCAGTAAAAGCAAATTCTTCCTTGGGCAGCAATGCTGAAAACCTGTCAAATGCACTCAGGCACGTGGGTCTGTGCGTGCTCCGGAGGACACCCTCCAGCCATGCCCGAGGCACCGCTTACAAGTCCTGGTGCAGGGCAGAGCTCTTTTTGAGGATGAACCTCAGAGGATGCACTGGAGACACTCAAGGAGATGTGCAATTTCAGATGAGGTGGCAGGATCGGGTCCCTGAAGCATTGTAGACGCTTTTGCTGACCGTCTTTGCAAAAGCAGTGGCAAATTGTGACCCTAGCTGCTGCGTCAGCATCATTTTAATTAAGTATATATTGTTTTGTTTAGCTATACGGATAGTATCAGCTGTATTATTGCTTTAAATGAAGGACTGGAATGCAAATGGAGTGCATGTAAGTGTAGAGAGCAAAGGATGGTATTATAATAGGAGAAGATATCTAAATGAAACACAGAGAAAAGAATTGAGTCTCAGTGATATTACTGCTCATAGCAAACTTGTTTGAAATGTGCATTCACCCATTATCTTAACTCCTCATGTGCACACAAATCGCAATCCCAGCTTATTCGGAGCCTGCATACTGTTAGCACAGTCACCGGGGTGTTTGGGCAGCATTATTAAAACAGCATTAGTATGCAGCAAGGTGCTCCTCGCCCTGCTAAATCACTTTGTGAAGTGGGACTACAAGCTCTCCCTCTCTTTGTTATGACAGCATTACTCCTCGTGCTTCTGATGCAAGGCTAATAAGACTTAAGAGTAGAGAGTTAAATTAGGTAGATGGGAAATGAAGGCAGGGGTAGAGACTAAACTGGGCTGATGGAAAAGAGTGGGCTGGTGGGAAAGGCAGAGAGAGACTGAATGTAGATGGGGAAAAGCTGTGGGGAGTCGGGCTATGTGAACAGGACACAAGTGGCCTGAGCAGGAAGGGAATTGAAGCTTATTCTGTCTGGCATGATAAGGATGGCTGAATTGTCAGCACTAAAAAGAAAAAATTGAAATATTTGCAAAACAAGATGATCCAGTGAAATGATGCATGTGAAAAAGAAGAGAGTGAGGAATAAGGAGGTCATAATACACAAAGGGAATAGAGAGATAAATGGCTGGAAAATTAGAATACTTCTGTTAGAAGGAAAGAACACTCAAGTAAGCTTTTTTTTTCCAGACTTTTAGTTCAAGAATGCTTCTAACCAAACAGAACACCGTATTCCTGGTTCTATATGGTATTTTTTTAACACTTGCCAAATGGTGTCTGCTAGCTTGTAACAGATGTAAAAGATTATTTCCCAAATCTGCAAGAATTGTCACTTTACACTTGCAAAGTGAAGACGTCTTGACTGGAAATACAGGAAGAATGAATTATGCATGGAAAGTGCTGCATGCCTATTTATAATGGTGCATGGGCATAGTCTGAAATATTATTTGTTCCCTTGGCTTACATTTAAGAGGGCTGTGAGTAAGAAAAGAATGAGAAGTTGAACAGTGAAAGCTGCCTTAAAAACATGGGCTGAGGTTTTCTGGTTACAGAGACATCAGTCCAGTAGTGCAGAGCAGTACTGCTCTGTGAGGAACTAAAATTAGTATGTATAAAATGTTAGTACCTTCATGCTACCTTTATCACCATCACGAATAAAATGGCATTACAGCTGCAGGAAAAGGCAGCATTAACGGTAGGCTTCCTAAATTCAGGCTAGTTAAACGGATTATTTATTTATTAGCCATACAGAAGCAAAACAGAAGCAATCCTGATCAGAGCAGCATTTTCCCATGCAACGTGGAAGAGGAACATACATTTCTTCCCATTGTTTTGCAAGTCACAATTTGGAACATCAGGTGGAAGAAGCAACAACTTTCCCACTGTGCTGGCTTGTCGCGGGTGATAGATGGCCTGTGCTCCCCCATCAAAGACCTCGCACATCCCTTGTTTATATCCAGTTGTAAAGGACAGGGAGAGCGAACAGCTTGCACATCAGAAAGTTTGTATTGGAGGGGAGATTAATGTGATGAAGACATACTTGCTAGAGCCATTTGGATCCTTAGAGGAGTCTGAATGAAAGATTTCCAAACAGAGAATGTGTTCAGGCTGTAGCTTCAGCACGTTGTAATACATACAAGCAGGAACGGTTAGAGAGGTGAAGTCGCAATTAGTATTTCATTCTAAATTGAATTTTGACTCCCTCAGCTAAGTAAAACAGATTTCTTTCCAACATATACTTTGTAGGCTATATAGAGCAGGTCAGAAAACAAATTCTGTTTCTCGAAAAACATCAAAATGATCAAGGTTTATGTGCTTGCTTTTGTTTCACATTAAAACAAATTTTAAAATTATTTCATTTTTGTGTGCATGTGAAAGAACAGAGATGTCCTGAGAGAGGGTGGATTTGTGCATACTGCCCAGTTTGTGATGTGAGATTGTTCCCCAGCACTAATTCCTTGATGATCCTGGTGAAATGGGATCTCCTGCCCCATTGCACTGACACTGCATTATCACCTGGTGGGAGGTGGTCCCTACCTTGGGGAGTTTTCGTGGCAAACAGCAAATATTGCAGTTCTGATCTAATGAACATAGATGCTTTAGTGGAGAGCTGTGGAGAAGAGAAGGTTGACTGGGGCAGCAAAAAGAGCAGGAAGCAAAGCTTGGTTAGGAATTTCTTCCCAGCATCTAGTGATGAATGAGACCTTGACGGGTGTTTCCTTCGGCTAATAATTCTGTGGTTTAGGAGACCACAATGGCCTCTCAGCGTCCTCTGGTTTTCCTCTCTCTTTTTTATCAGCTCAAGCATTGAGAATATACTGCTTGACACCGATCTTTGTGTGAGGTGGTGTTGCATTGGTACTTTGCTATTTAATAATTAATAATTTGATCACAACTCTGTAATGGAGATGGGTGTAGTTGAGAAAATTCATAGTTAGACAGGTCAGTATGCCGTCAAGTCCACATGCTCTGTGGGAATATTGTGATGGAGCTGGCATTGCACACATGATCTGTTTGTCTCCTGCTTCTGTAAGAAATAAGTCATTATACAGTAATACTCCCCCCCTGGCACTGCCTCTTCCTTTAGGAGGGGATGGGAAATGTGTTTGGCTTCCAGTAGATTGGTTTGGCAGGTGCCTACCGCTGGCATGACTTTGGCAGCTTTAAGACCCAGATGCCTGGCTCTGACTAGTTTATCCATGGCATCTGGGAGGCAGTTCTAATGTGACCTGGCTTGGACAGCTTCCTTCTTGAAGAATGTGGTGTAAAAACTTATGGCTAGTATGTTACTTTCTCCTCAGTTTTTTAAAACTGACTTACTCTTTGCAGTCTTGAAACTATGGGTAGAGAATGCATCACTATAGTGGAAGAGTAACAGCAAAAACTGTATGCAGTGAACAAAACACCCAACTATATTGAATATTTACATCAACATGCAATGCCTCTAACAAGTTCTCAGGTAACTATATGCTTTCATTAAGGATTGCATCTTATGATCTTGTGGTGTGTATCACAGAGAGTAGTAAGGAAGTTACATTCCAGGCTAAAATTGCATTAAAATTTTGGCATGCCCAACAGCTTTTCAAGTGAGAAGTGAAATCAAGATTCCTTTAAATTCTGGCAACGTGGCTCCTGCCATGTGTTTGCAATCATGACTTTGTGCCCGTTGACTCCAAGGGAAGCAATTAATCCATTTTGGGGTTGTAGACTGGAGGATCTGGTTTTCATCTTTTAACAAATGTCTCTTGGTTCCTTGGGGAAAAGTCTTTCCTATATCATGGCAGTGTAATGCTGTTTTTTGTATGTGTTTTATATTCTCATGCAGTTACATCTTGTGCACTACATGTGAAAATCACAGTGACCCCTTGCAGACTGATCATTAGCCGGTATAAATAATCACAGCTCTGGTGGTTTCCAGGCATTCACTTTGTTTTATGCTAGCTGAGAATATGAGCCGTATCCTTTCAAACCTGCTGTGGTAACAAACTCGGAGCCCAATCCTGCTTTCAGCAAACTCAGGAGACTTTTTGCAAATGGCTTAATGGTGCCTGAGAAGGCCCCAGATCTTACAGCTTTCTTTATGTGCTGCTTGCCGATTTTAAGGTTTGGGAATATGTTAACTTAGCTCTGATGAGAAGGGGAAAAGGCAGAAGTGCTGTTCTTCATCTGTAGAAGTACATTTGTTGGGTAGGCTGTGTTCTTTTAATGCTTTCCTCAAATGCCATTTTGTAACAGTAAAATGCTCACTAAAAATACTAAAATATTTTTAGTTGTCGCGTACAAATCAGATTGAGCTGCACATTTCCCTCGTGAGTAAAAGTGATGAGCTTGTGTTCATTAACTCGGGGCCATCTGGTGCAGACATGCTGCAGTCTGTGAATCAAACATGCATCAAACTCCAGGGATCAGAATAACCGCCAGACCCAGTGTTTGGGGGGCTTGGGGGTGGAGGGAGGAGGAAGAGGGTAGTCAACTATAGATTTCACTGTTTTTAAAAATTAACTCTGCTGTACAACAGATTTCAGAGTTTAGTGTTATGCTATTGGAAAACTGTGTTCCAGGCTCATCAGTGACCATTCAAGTAACCTTCAGGGTGCTCTGCTGCCATTAAAGTAATTGTACCTTTCATCCCAACTATTTTGTGTACAAAATTACTAAATAATACTGTGTTTCTCTGAATTTTTAAATAATGTATCTTGAGGGTGCAGCTACACAGATGCATATAAGAAATAAATCTAAACAGCCTTTCTCAGTTGTGCTGGGTTTGCACTGATGCAAGTCAGTGGCGTTTTCACTTACATCGGCATAACTGGATCAGATTTCGCAGTGTTTTGTAGAAAACTTTGAAGAAAGGAGTTGTAATTAGGGGCCCTGATTCCATCTTAAAGGTCTTTTCCAACCTAAATGATTCTACTATTCTATGAAATCTGCTCTGATTACCAACCTGGCAGCCTTTATACGTTTTGCACCCAAATGTCCCCAGACTTTCTTCTTCCTGCCTCTCCTGGATATGTTTTTTCTGGGCTCCACCTTCTTCTCTTCCAAGCTCACATCTGTCACAGATTGCAGTGATAGCTGGACGGTCCCACAGGGTGAGGAAGAGTCAATTTTAAGCCTGCACGTTGTCCTGGTTTCAGCCAGGATAGAGCTGGTTTTCTTCACAGAAGCTAGTGTGAGACTGTGTTTTGGATTTGGGATGAGAAACTGTTGATAATGTGCTGATGTTTTGGGTTGTTGCTGAGCAGTCAAGGACAGTCCAGCTTCTTGTGCTGGCCTGCCAGCGAGCAGGCTGGGGGTGCACGGGGAGCTGGGAGGGGACACAGCCGGGACAGCTGACCCAGACTGGCCAAAGAGATATTCCCTACCATACGACGTCATGCCCAGTACATAAACTGGAGTTGGCTGGGGGGTGGAAATCGCTGCTCGGGGACGGGCTGTCGATCACTGGGTGATGAGCAATTGCTGTATTGGGCATGACTTGTTCTTGTACATTCCTTTGTTGGTATTATCATTGTTGTTTCCTTCTTTCTTTCTGTCCTATTAAACTGGGTTTATCTCAACCCACGAGTTTTTTCCCAATTCTCTCCCCCGTCCCACTGGGGGAGACGGAGTGAGTGAGCGGCTGCGTGGTGCTTAGTTGCTGGCTGGGGCTAAACCACGACACACGTATTTTGAGATGATCCAAAGTCACAAGGCTCCACCTGCAAACCTTGTGAGTTTGTCACGTGAATCCAGCTCCTCCCATCTGCATTGCATCACGTTTTCATCGTTTTTCATCTATTAACCCTTGTATAAGCTTGAGCATGACACAGACTCGGGGCTGTGGGAAGCATGGCAACATTTCCTTTAAATTCTGGGAACATGGTTCCCGACACGGAACATTTTTTCTTTTGTAAAATAACGTGTGACTTCATTTCCCTTTTGCACCTTTCTACCAGGACCTGCAGAGCCTGGAGGGGTGGATTTCTTCCCCGCAGCTGATGAGTAAGAGGTAGGCACAGGCCAGGCAGGTGTGTGAATGGGGTTACTGGGGGAGGATGGTGACAGACCAGTGATCATACATGGGTGTCGCAGCTGCGGTCCATGGGAAGTCCTTGGGCATGTAAACCCAGCAAAGCTGGAGTGTGAACTAGCAGCAGAAAAAGAGCTGTTATTAAATAGTAACAAGAACCCTCTTGCCTAGGTGAAAAGGAAGGATTAAATTTAGCATACTTGGGGTCAACTCCATAGTGGTAAAAAAGAAAAAAGGATCAGGCCCATTTTCTGACCCTGAGGCCAAGTTGTCACATTCATAGAGTTGCTCAAATAAAAACAAAGTAAGGTAGCTGTGTCCATATTCCCTTTTGAGGTACGTCCCGGGCTCTTTGCATCCCCTGGTACAGACCGTGCTGGGGCAGACATCAGGGACTGCAAGGTGCCATGGGCCATCCAGCTGCACCAGTGTCTGAGACCATGTCCTGGTCCTGCTTAGTTTACTCATTTAAACTTAGCCTTTGGGGCTAGGGGGTACTTTGCACAGTCAAAATGGATGTGCGTATAAACGTTGCTTTTTCTTTCCAACCTCAATCCCTATAATAACATATTACACTATTTTTATACAAGGTTGTTTTGTTTTGAGTAGGCCATCTGTGTCACTGTAAACATCTGCTTATTCCGAACTTAAATAGGTTTTTCTTTTCCTAACATTAGGAGGGGTAAAATCTCCAAGAGGGAGCTGAAATTATTGTGAGCTTGCTGAAAAAGCCATATATCTAGAGCCATAAAATAGAAAGTGCCATGGCCGTTGTCTGTATCATTTGAGCTGGTACCTCACAGGGTTTTGCCCAGGGCAGCAGTTGCTCCCCTGAGTATCTTCTATGTGCTTGATGCCTGTGTTTGGGCAGCTGAATTGAATCCCTTGAAATCAGAGCCTTTCGAGCAATTCTGCTGCCTGAAGGTAGTT
>NW_010543879.1:2678-8524 GCF_000687285.1 Phaethon lepturus | reverse complement strand
CGCTCTTTGGGCTCCACTGGGCTCAATTATCCTTGCAAAAGCTGAACTCCTTGCAAAAGACAGAGTACTGTGTCTCCTTACTAACGTTATCCACACATAGATGCTGAGTGCTGTTAAAAATGATCTGGGGTATCTGAGATGTCCATGTAAAGCTGGCAGACATGACTCAGTACCCACAGGAGATTTGAGCCATGGGAATAGCAGCCAGGGGCTGGACAAGATTCCCTGTGGCATCTCAGATAATACCTATGGATGCCTATGTCATGCAACCATAATCTGCAGTAAGTCTTTATTGTCTTTAACGGGAGCCTAGAAACCTTCTTGTAAATACCCAAGTCAAGGATTCTGGAGAGGAATCCCATTTCATCTATTTTGTTAGATGTCCTGGAGTGGGAGTCGTATTGTGATGTATCTGCTGGCTTGTAGTCTAAAAGTTGTGTCCATTCTTGCAAAAGACAGAGCACTGACTGTGTCGCCTTACTAAAACAGACGCAGGCCCTGCGTGGGGACTGGAGGCCAGTTTTTCCTGTGGGTTGCGGCAGTATTTGTGGGCCACTACTGCAATCTGTCTGTAAATGAGAAGTGACACAGCTGAAAACCAGGATGAAATCCATCCAGAAGACAGGAGAAGGTTCAGGTCCATAGTCTGTCACTGACTATATAACAACAACAAAAAAATCTATTATTAATATATGAAGGAAATGAGAGCACGAGTAAGTAATCACTTCTGAGCAAAGATCGTGTTTCCATGACAATACCCCTATCACCAGATAATCCATATAGAATAAGCTTGTCTGTCCTGCTGGGATGTATTTTGGCATATTTGGAAAGAAAAATTCTGAAACTCAAACAGAATTACATCTTTGAAAAAGTTGGGGTTTTTTTAAAGATTCCCACTCTTTTCATCACCCTCTTAAATGACTCGTCGTATTAATGGGACCCAGTCAAAGAAGATAACAGTGCTGCACAGCCCCCTTGTTTCTTTCTCTGTTCTCTTTGAGTCTTCTCATCAAAATGACTGTCCCTGCTCTGTCTCTTAATTTCCTGCCTGGATTCAGTCACTCTGTTCCCCATTAAGGGCAGTTTTGTGAATGACATCTTTGAAAGCTCATCATTACTTTCATTTGCCTGTGAGGAAAATGACTGCTTACTCATCCTCTTTGGGAAATCAAGTTTACCTTCCAAGGAAGTCTCTTTTTTCAGTACTTTGTACTGGAGTCTTTGCAAAATTCTCAGTACGCTTGTTGGCTCTTCCTTTGTGTCACCTCTAGGAAGAGAAATACACGTTCATGCTCATTTATGCAAGAAATCGGGTGACTTTCAGGCTCTAATAGCTCATTTTTCAAGTAACTTTTTCTGTAGGACAAGGTGATTCTTTGTCATCTTCTATTAAAAGATGTTTCAAATTTGCACCAATTTCTTTCTCTATAGGATTGCTTTTCTCCCTTCAGTCTCATGACGTTTCAGTTTGAGTTTGGATTTTAGATGCTCATAAAATTCTGGATTCTGATTCTTTCATATCACCTGCCTGTTACTTAAGCTCCTTCTATACTCACTTTATGGCTTCTTCGCACAGTGCGTGCAGCAAGTTCACAGCAAGCCTTAGCAGAGATGAAAATCAGGTGCATAGATTTTGTTCCAAGAGAACTAAAGGTTTATTACAGCACATGACTTTGCATTGCCTTGAGAAGAAGTCTAAAGCTTCCCAAGCCTTTGCTGTGGGCAGCAGAGCACACTGAAACCTGATCTAGCACAGCTCCCAGCATCCAAGCACATTGCGGTTCATCCACCAGAACCACTAGTTTTTGCCATTTGCTCTCCAAACTTCCCATTATTGCGATCTGTGAGGCAGTTATTTGCCATTTTATGGAAATTATGTGGTTAGATGCAATTCTCAGTCAGATAGAAGTACCTCAGCAAAGCGATTTTTATTTTTTTTTTTCGTTAGGCTTTCTGAGAGACGCTGACTTGTGCTTTCTGAGGGAAACTTTATAACTACTAATCTCTAGGAGTGGTGATCTCGGGGGCCATAACGGATAAAACAAGGTTATATCCATAGATTTACACTTGCCTTTTTTCTGTTCCTGTTTCCTTTCAGAAATTGCATCTTGTGTCAGAGAATAAAAAGAAGGAATTGAATTCAGTACTAGTGTCCTTATTATTACCCTTATTCTGTCCTTTCCTCTTTTCTTTTTGGCTCTCTTATTGAGCTATGTGCATAACTTTCAGAGTAGGAGGTAGCCTTTTCTACAGCCCCTCTGTGATTTAATAGGCTTAGTCCCAATAAACTCAGCAAAGTTCAGGTTCCTCAGTCGCTTCAAGGATTTCAAATACATTACTCTGAAAGCTAACAGAGACAATGACTGTCACATACTATGCCAACGTACTGTGTCTAGAGCGATGCCAACGTACTGTGTCATGAAGCTATGGCACAATATTAACTGACAGGGTAGAGCCAGCCCGTCTCCCTTTATAAATATGACTGCGATACAGCTGTTCACTCACACTGGGGTATGTGGGAACTGTATTAACTTAAACGCTTTAATTCCATCTGGACCTTCTTGGCTCTATTCTGTGACTCTAGAAGAGCTCTTTTTTGAGGCAGTGTATCTGAAGAATTCTGTTTAGTAGAGGTAAATAATCCATTGCTATGTGTTGGTCAGAAAAGAAGGATGAAGAAGTCCTAATTAATCAGATCTCTTCCTAATTGGCAAAGCTATTTCCAAGTGTGCCAAGTGCCAAGTGGCCAAATAGCTATCTGGCTTTGCCTAAATAAGATAGAGACCATTTCTGAAACTGCAGTAACTGAATTTGTTTGGATTTACTTTGAGCAGACAGCAGTAGAACGTCAGGTACATTAATCCTGGCTTCTGTACATCCTGTCCTGGAGTGTCATCCCTTTGCCTCCCATCCACTTTGCTCAGGATTTTGACTACAACATTTTTAGCTTTGAATTTGAATTGTTCTGATGACACTCATGTGAACCAAATACAATTTGACTGGCACCTCTGGAGTAAGCGATGTTTCAGTGAGTGAGTAGAATTAAATTGTTGACCATGTGCCATTAAAGAAAGGAGAGAGGGATTTTTAGTCTTAGCCATTAGTTTTCTTTGTTTTGATTCACAAAATCTTTTAAACAGCCTGTTTGGACCATATGTAGAGTGCAGCTTTACAACATTTCCAAGCAGTAAAATGTGATGTTGACCATTTCTATTGGCTATTCTCCTGATCTTGGTACTATTAGATCACTTCACTGGCCTAAATCTGCTCCCTTGGTTGGGAACAGTCCAAACCAAACCTGATGGGCAGGAGTCAGTTGTCAACTGTGTGTACACTGGATGAAGAATTCTGGGTGCTGTGATGGTATGTCACTTAGAAAAAGCTCTGACCCTTCAGCCCTCTGAGGTTGCACATTTTAGAAATCACTCCAGGAAACACTTTGAGTTATGCCCAGGCATTTGAGATGAGCATTTGCTATCTCGTTTGCTGTATGTGAGCAACCATTTAGCACAGCCACTAGACCATTTGTGTCCAGCAGGTCCCGGAGGGGTGTTGGAGAGGAGGAGAGGGTCTGCCCAAGCCCAGCACTGTGCCCGGCAGAAACCACTCCACAGAGCCTTTAGGCTTGCAGTGATACATCATTTTTCCCCGGTATCACAGATAAAAGGTACACGCTTTTCTCCTGCACCACCAGCAGTATAAAAGGCAAGATGGGTAAAAGAAAAGAGAGTGAGATAGCACTGATATACGAATGGCTGCAATCAGGTTACAATGAGATTATATCAAATGTGTTGTGAAAGCTCTAATAATTAATTGTTTCTTAAACTGTACAGCCTATTTGTTTGATCTCTCTTCTGCATTTCTAAAGCCGTATATAATTTATTTTTCTTCATTCTTTTTTCCTTGTGAACTGTATTTCTATACTTCATACTTGATTTAGTAACCATAGCAATGAAGTAAATGCATTGTCTTCATTTACAATGGTGTCTAAATAGGTACCCCTCTCTGTGTAAATCCTTTAACAGGGGATAGTTCCCTACCACCATAATAAGAAGGCTAGGGGCTATGTTTCTGAAATAATTTTCGCTTTGATTTTGTGACATCAATTCCAAAAGTCTCCAAAAATGCATTTGTGTCTACTTTATTTCTGAAGAGTATACATAGAAATGTATAACCAGAACTTGCCAGGGGTATTTTTTGTGTAGAGAGAGAACATGGTTCTCACTGTATCTTTCTACATACAAAGAGATGCATTAGCACCTTTTATTTTCTTACGCTACCCTCACATTATCAATGACACAGAAGTTTCTAGAGAAAACAACAAAAAACATACTGACTTTTTCTCTGAGAGTACATATTCTTGTGCTTGGGCAGTCCTTACAGGAATGGATGTAAACTGTGTCATTTCCTAAGGTTAAAAATAAAAGCTGCAAAAGCATAAAAAAAGAAAAAAAACTTCTTTTGTGTTCTTAACAGATTGCTTTTTCAACTAGGTGACAGATACATGACTTCTTTTAGCTTATTCATCTTTTATATATTAATTTTGTTTATCATAGACTTAAACATAATTCAGTCTTTTTAAGAAAACAGACATAGATTTCTATACATTTATGCTACAGTCATGCTATAGCTTTACAGCACTTGTAGGAGTTGAACATCACGTTTGAGCAGCAGTTTGCAACTATTTTATTTTGTTAGGATCATATGGCACAATCAGAGAATGCTGTGGAAGATTTGCACTGAAATTATAGCATTTTTTCTGTGCATCACATTCATCCCATAGCTCTGCCACAAACAAAAATGCTGAACTAGTGTCAACACTGAATCCTACCCATATAAATGCAAACTGCATGTTGCTACATGCACTGTGAACATCTCTTGGATGGAGTAGTGTTACAGCTACTGAGATTTAAATTTAAATCTTTCAGCTCCAGGCATATTCTTTAAAAGAAAAGGCTTATTATCCCTTTTACAGATGGAGCCTATATTTCCAGGAAAAATAGATTGGAAAGGATTTGAACCACCAGCAAATTAGAGACCTAAATTAGGCTTCCTTGAAAATTTTGCACAGAAATATTTCTTTGCCAAAAATGTGATTTTAACTAAGGGAAATTTTCTCATTAGGATGATTTTTTTTTATCTTTGGATAGCAAAGCCTCTCAAAAAAACTAATTTTAGACTGTTGATTATGTATATATATGTTGACATATGTATGTGTGCATGTGCTATATAGGCAGCCGTTACCTGGATTTTTGCTTTTCATAAAAGTTAAACAAAACCAGTGGGGTAAGAACAGATTAAAACTCAATGCTTCTATTTTATTTGATTTGTTTGTGGGGTTTTGTGGTTTGTCTTTTGTGTGTGTGTGTGTGTGTGTATGTAAGGAAAGAATTTTCCTACTAGCTCTACTTTTAGCTGTAAGTCTTAGCTTCTGGCCATTGCCTGTGTGTTATAAATGCCCAATTGGAAAAGCCAGCTGCTGACTCTGGACTTTTAAACTCTGTATATCTCTAATAGGCTAAATCAAGAAAAAAATCTCTTTCAAGTGCATAGTATGGCTAGCAACAGGATAGGTAATTTTTACGTTCCCTGGGGTTTGCAGGGAGTCTGAAAATTGAAAGTGAAGCTTAGCCCTATGTCCTAGTAACGTCACTTCTGTATTACCTGCCCATATGTTACTTAAACAGTTCTCACCTGTGTCAGTACTGAGGTTTGAGCCTTTACTGCTTGAAATAAAGCTGTGCCCTAGCTGGGGGCTGTAGCAGAGTTGTACTCTGCATTTTGGGCACAGAAGGGGGACACAGAGGGTGCAGGGGGTTGCTCTGGGCCTCTTCAAAGGAGGTAGG
>NW_010543879.1:0-2647 GCF_000687285.1 Phaethon lepturus | reverse complement strand
CAGCAGGAAAGTCCTTTTAGTTTATGAAAACCATCTGAAATACTATTGCTTTTTACTTCTTGCAGTACTGGTTTAGATGAAAGTGTAGGTAGTTTCTGCAAAAGGATAATGAGTTCAGGGGTGAGAATTTTTTAGGGGGAGGTGTTAAAGGCAGACGCTGTTCCTCAAGATTGCAGTAAAATAGGAGTGAAGCCTTGTAGTGGACAGACCCCTGAACCCTAAATAATGACAACAGAAATAATAATATTGTGGTGATGATCAGTCATTTCTTTTATGTATATCTCAAAGCAATAGTGAATAGAGAGGTTATACGAAAAGAAGGTGTTCATCCTGTCTCTCCAGAAAATTCATGGGTTCCTTTCCCATACAAAATTGTTCTCTTAATCCTTCTTAGGTAATCCTTTCCCCTGACTTCTTCTTCAACCCCTTCCTCTCTTCTTTGCCCCTTAGGAAACAACTTTGCCAACTACAAATGTCACAGGGTGGCATCCAGTCATAGTAGTTGCACTCTTCAAAGCCCAGCTGTGCTTTGTTTGTTTTCATAACTGGGGGAAAAAAAAATCCAATGCTATGTGTTTTCAGACTCTTTTTACTGAAAAAGAAAAAAAAAAAAGAAAAAAAACAAAGGAGTGTTGCCTTCCATTTATGCTAAGGACACTGTGGAATAGTGCTTGAAATAGTAGTGCTGCCCCTCTCTGAAGTCTGTTCCTCTCCTGTGGTGCTCACTTGCTCACAGCATTAGAGAGTTGGGAAGGAGGAAACCGAATAGATGTGTTTTCTATGTTGGAAGTGACAGTACAAACAGGGGGATCCTGATTTCCAACAAACCATTTTAATTTATATTTTTTAAGACAGTTTTGAAACTCTGCAAGTCCCAGAAAGATAAGCAAATACTTTTGTTCTTATAAAACATTCTCTTTCTGATCTAACAGGACCTTCAAATAAGACCTAAGATAGGCAGATGTTCATGACAAAACCCAATGTTTTCTCAGCACAGTATTCAGATTCCCCATATTTCTGAAGTTATTATGAATTATTGTATCAATGGGCCAATAAAAAATTCAATGACTATAGAATTGGAAGGGTTATCTCATGTCTTCAAGGTTCACTTTTACATTGTTGAAACAATATCATATCATCTGATCCTTTCCCTATAGATGATCAGAATCTATTTAGTAATGCATCCTTTCACCAATTACTCTTCCACTTGTGAGTCTTTTGATGGACAGCTCTATAATCTTTGGTTATGTGAGAGCAGAGGAAATCAGATCATTGAATCCAAAGTAGCTGATTATGGATATGCGTGATGGAGAGATATTTACTCTTCTATCATTCAGAGCTTCTGAACAGTGCAGGACTGCTAGAGTGAAGATACCAATGGTGAAGAAATTATGTTTGTAAGGGCTCTGAAGCTCAAACTTCTCATTTCAGGAGCCCCTAATGGAGTCCTTTTGCGGCATTGATTTCCCGTAGAGGAGCCCAACACATTGTCACAGGTCTGCTGCTGTGGTTCTCAGCAAACTTGAGGACAAAACTTCATGTTGGGCTTTGCATTGAAGATTCAATAGACTCACATCCTCAGAGAATACACCAGGTAACCCCAAAGTTACAAGACAGATCAAAGTATCAGAAATAGTGTGGCCAGCAGGAGTAGGGAAGTGATCATGCCCCTGTACTCGGCACTGGTGAGGCCGCACCTTGAATCCTGTGTTCAGTTTTGGGCCCCTCACTACAAGAAGGATGCTGAGGTGCTGGAGCGTGTCCAGAGAAGGGCAACGAAGCTGGTGAGGGGTCTGGAGCACAAGTCTGATGAGGAGCGGCTGAGGGAACTGGGGTTGTTCAGTCTGGAGAAGAGGAGGCTGAGGGGAGACCTTATCACTCTCTACAACTACCTGAATGGGGGTTGTGGTGAGGTGGGTGTTGGTCTCTTCTCCCAAGTAACCAGAGGTAGGACGAGAGGAAATGGCCTCACATTGCACCAGGGGAGGTTTAGATTGGATATTAGGAAAAATTTCTTCACCGAAAGGGTTGTCAAGCACTGGAACAGGTTGCCCAGGGAAGTGGTGGAGTCACCATCCCTGGAGGTATTAAAAAAATGTGTAGATGTGGTGCTTAGGAACATGGTTTAGTGGTGGACTTGGCAGTGCTGGATTAATGGTTGTACTTAAGGATTTTAAAGTACTTTTCCAAATTAAATGATTCTATGATTCTATGCAAGTATTTTTGTGTGACACATGAAAATGCTGAACCAGGAATGACTGACACTACTTACCAAAACAGATTGATATATTCAGATTTCTCCAGCTGCTATAGGAAAGTATCAATATGAATGTGCTACCAGAGAGGACCTGACCTAAACAGAACAGGGTGAAACAGGCACCAGTTCTTTGGTATACATTTCTTTCACATTTTTTTCTATATAGGGTCCTTCAAAATCCTCGACCTGAGTGATTTTTGTCACCTCAAACTGCCTTTGATATGTGCTCCTACTCAGTCTGCCTCTGGTTTCCTTTTGGTGCAATATACTGGTGTTTTATCCTGTCCAGATTTATAAAATCTAATCATGCATCAGATTGGAAATGTTTACCTTCCTAGCTGGCATACTAGGAAAGAACATCAGCAGAGAGGAAACAATCTGGGAGGTTCC
>NW_010543878.1:0-5736 GCF_000687285.1 Phaethon lepturus | reverse complement strand
GAGGTCATCCTGAATGACTCCTTTTGGGCCGTGACACCAAGGCATAACATCAACTGTGAAGAATTCTCCTACTTTCACAGTGTGGGTTCAGAAAGGGCCACTATGTTCTCAACATTTAAATGTTTCACTCAATAACTTACAGGGAAAAAAACAAGGTAAAAAAAGTCAACAAGTAAGGCATTTCTTCATTACATAAAATCTAATAATGAATCAGTGTTCAAACATACCTTAAGGAACATATGGAACATACTTTGATTGTTCCAGTGCAGTCTTTTGTCTGTATTCTAAGTCAAGGCCATTAGCACCAGCTACATTTCCCAAACTATGACAGACAAAATCTTAAGATGGAATGAAACCTCAACTATAGAAATTAAAGCAGTATCATCACAACAGTAACACTACAACATTACACTGGTCTAAGGGACATGGTCTCAGAGAGAAGAGCCCAGTGGAAAAAGACAACAGTGTTCTGGGTTGTTTTTTCAAAACACGGAGAAAGACTGCTTCTCCACGAAGCTAATCTTGAAGAAAAACTGAAAGGTCTAGATTATCACAGCCACAGAAAAATCTCAGTGATCATCACAGGAGTGTTTCATTTATGTAAGAGCTGACAGACTCATTCCTGTGGTTTAAGAAATTATTGCCTGCAACTGCCCATCCCTTGCTAGATATGGCCACCTTGAAGCAGAAACATATATTTGCACCTCAGATGCTCAACAGTATGTCATATTAGCACAAAACATTGATGAAGGCAGGTTTTGCTAATATAGCCTGAAGATGGCAAAAAGGGCAAGAGGAAATTCTTCAGAAAAGGGGCAGGTGGAATGAGAACTAGATTCACCAACTTGCCTGTCAGACAGAATTCTCAGTTTTGTTCTCCTACTCCAGAAATTTCAATTACATATTTGACCCTAAAGGTCTGAAAAA
The DNA here is from genome assembly GCF_000687285.1 of Phaethon lepturus. Classification (NCBI taxonomy): domain Eukaryota; kingdom Metazoa; phylum Chordata; class Aves; order Phaethontiformes; family Phaethontidae; genus Phaethon; species Phaethon lepturus. The sequence continues at coordinate 4,809 of NW_010543878.1, read as the reverse complement.
AATATTATCTGTATTTTCCCTTACTGCTTAGTGCTCAACAGGGTTTGCACTTAAATGAACAGAAGTAGTGAAAAATGTTTTTTAAATTACCTATTACTAGCCTCTTAATTCAACCTTGGAGAAAGTAAGCAATTATCAATTACCCTTAATCAGCACCAGCTGCAGCATTAACCACCAGCTTTGCTTATTCTACCTAGCATGGGAATTTATTACTTTGTGAAGTCTCCCATCTCAGCTCTACATATAATCATTTCACCACATGTTAAAAATTTGACTTTGTAGAAATATCTGAATAGAACAAAATATATGACCTTACAGAATAGATCAGTCAAGCCATTCTTCCTTAACCAATGATAGCAACTGTACTCTCCAGCCTCTGAATAGTTTATTTCCAATTAGTTTGTGAAACTATGTTCTACAAAACTCCCCAAAATCCCTTAAAACAAGGCATGAATGTCAAGTTTTACGCACAAGGGAAATAGCGCTAGATAAGACTGAGGAAAAAGTTGATGGAGGAAACAGCTAGCTGTTTCTACCTTGAAAGTACACAAAGAGAGCTAACACCGCATTAACTGAACGGAGACAAAATAATATACTGGGGTGGCAGAAATGAAATCAGTAGAGAAGTGAATCATGAGACCAATTTTTGGTAAGAAACTAAATGGAAAAGTAATACGGAAGAAAACAAGTAATTGCTACATTGCTATTATGTAGTTGTGACTAAAGCATCCACAAAAAGCACAAACGGGAATACTGCAATGCATTACATCTACAAGTATTGAATAACTATTTCACAATGACAGAAGCAGACTATGTATATAGTCCCACAATAACAAGTAATAAAAAAGAAAATTAAGAAGAGAGCAAGATCAAAAAAGTTTAGCTTGTAGATATTACATGAAATTTCTTCTACGTTTTACATAAGAGAACATATATTATTTTAAAAATTACAGAACTTCCTGAATTATCACAGCTTTGCTAATTAGCACACAAAGTGATGGCTATTATCAAGGTTGTGCATACACACATTCGTGTTTAAAATTTTTTGGAAGAGAATTTCCTCCACTCTGGTGAGGTTCATCTTTAAACATGATCTGATAGTCTGTGCAAGGAGTAATATACTCCTCCCATCAAATCAAATCAAATTTTAAACAGCTCTCTGCCTTTCCATTATACAATATTTAATCAGGTATTTCTCAGTGTGCTGGTTTTGGCTGGGATAGAGTTATTTTTCTTCATAGTACTAGTATGAGGCTATGATTTGGATTTGTGCTGAAAACAGTGTTGATAATACAGGGGTATTTTCGTTATTTTTGAGCAGTGCTTGCACAGAGTCAAGGCCTTTTCTGCCTCTCATACCACCCCACCAGCAAGTAGGCTGGGGGTGCACAAGAAATTGGGAGGGGACACAGCTGGGACAGCTGACATCAACTGACTAAAGGGATATTCCGTACAATATGAAGTCATGCTCAGCATATAAAGCTGGGGGAAGAAGGCAGCAGGCAGGGACGTTCGGAGTTATGGTGTTGGTCTTCCCCTCAGCATATAAAGCTGGGGGAAGAAGGCAGCAGGCAGGGACGTTCGGAGTTATGGTGTTGGTCTTCCCCAGTAACTGTTACGCGTGATGGAGCCCTGCTTTCCTGGAGATGGCTGAACCCCTGCCTGCCCATGGGAAGTGGTGAATGACCTCCTGTTTTCTCATTTTTACTCTTCTGATTCTCTCCCCAATCCTGTCGGTGGGTGGTGGTGGTGGGGGTGGTGGTGGTGGTGGTGGTGAGCGAGTGCTGGTGCGGTGCTTAGTTGCTGGCTAGGGTTAAACCACGACACTCATTCTTCCTCCAGGAGTTTTTAAACTCCAAAAAAAATCACTTTACTAGGTCTTTATTCCTCCTGACTACAAATTCCAAACACCAGGTAGAAGTGAGGAATGTACAGCAAAGAGGGGAGAAAAAGTCTTTTAGTAGACACATGCCATGTAATGCAGTCCCCTATTGTTACCCGCAGAATAGCATTTGGCTCTTGTATGCAATTCACCAAGAACCGCCCTTGGGAAGAGGTTTATACCATTAGGGACATCCAAAATAATATAATCATATTAATAAAAACATAATACTGGCTCAAATACATACCATTTCTAATGCAGGTGCCCACCAAAGCTGCTCTATCACTCCCCTTCCCAGCTGGACATGGGAGAGAAAATATAACTAAAAGCTTGTGGGTCGAGATAAGGACAGGGAGAGATCACTCACCAATTACCGTCACGGGCAACGCAGACTCGACTTGGGGAAACTAATTTAATTTATTGCCAATCAAATCAGAGTAGGGATAACGAGAACTAAAACCAAATCTTAAAACACCTTCCCCCACCCCTCCCTTCTTCCCGGGATCAACTTCACTCCTGATTTCTCTACCTCCTCCCCCCGAGCGGCGCAGGGGGACGGGGAATGGGGGTTGTGGTCAGTTCATCACACCTGGTCTCTGCCGCTCCTTCCTCCTCAGGGGGAGGCCTCCTCACCCTCTGCCCCTGCTCCAGCGTGGGGTCCCTCCCACAGGAGACAGCCGTCCACAAACTTCTCCCACGTGAGTCCTTCCCATGGGCTGCAGTTCTTCACAAACTGCTCCAGCCTGGGTCCCTTCCATGGGGTGCAGTCCTTCAGGAACAGACTGCTCCAGCGTGGGTCCCCCACGGGGTCACAAGTCCTGCCAGCAAACCTGCTCCAACGTGGGGACCTCTCCCCATGGATTCACAGGTCCTGCCAGGAGCCTGCACCAGCGCAGGCTTCCCACAGGGTCACAGCCTCCTTTGGGCATCCACCTGCTCCGGTGTGGGGTCCCCCACGGGCTGCAGGTGGAGATCTGCTCCAGTGTGGAGCTCCATGGGCTGTGGGGGGACAGCCTGCCTCACCATGGTCTTCTCCATGGGCTGCAGGGGAATCTCTGCTCCGGCACCTGGAGCACCTCCTCCCCCTCCTTCACTGACCTTGGTGCCTGCAGAGTTTTCTCTCACATATTCTCACTCTTCTCTCTGGCTGCAATTGCTGCACCATTTATTTCCCCCCGTCTTAAATAGCTACCACCGTCGCTGATTGGCTCGGCCTTGGCCAGCAGCAGGTCTGTCTTGGAGCCAGCTGGCATTGGCTTTATGGGACATAGGAGAAGCTTCTAGCAGCTTCTCACAGAAGCCAACCCTGCAGCCCCCCTGCTACCAAAACCTTGCCACGCAAACCCAATACAACAGTTTTCCCCTCGTCTCTTTAGCAGACAACCTACTAGAACAGTTAACCATAAACTAGTAACATTTAAAGTTTGGCTGACAAGGAGAGAAAGGACTCTGCTCAGGATGTACTCAGAAGAGATTTATATACAGTGCATCCTGAACATCTCAAACAGATCACTTTGTTTTTTTAATCAGGAAGTGTAGAAGGGGAAATGGGAAGGCTGTTTGGTTTTCTTTTATATATATTTTCTTGTTAAAATTGACTGCTGCTGTTAAAATTGACTGTTGAAATTGTGCTGCTAGTCATAATGGATGACGAACAAAAAAAAGTCTATTGAACATGGAAAACTTTAAACAGTTTAAGAAGTTGTGGGCAAAGTAGAGCAGCTTGTTCTTCCCTTGTTTTCGCTCCTCCAGTGTATAGATCATAGGGAAACATCAGACCAGCTAATAGACGATACAAAGGAGGAATTTGTAAACTTTCCACTTATATTCTGTGTATCATGCTTTAGATGACCAAATGGTGACATGGGAAACGGTTTGCTTCCAAAAACCGCAACAGGTGCACAGAAGTTCAAACTTCAGTTTAATCTCCGTTTATTTTTGTGATAAGAGAACCAGAGCCAATATTGTCTAGCATCTTTATTAACAACCTGGACGATGGCACAGAGCACACACTCAGCAAGTTTGCAGAGGATATCAAATGGGAGAGCAGTCAATAGACTGGAGGGCAGGGCTGATACTCAGAGAGAACTTGAGGGGCTGGAGAAATGCACTTACAGAAACCTCATGAAGCTCAACAAAGGCAAATGCAAAGTCTTGCAGCTGAGATGGGATAACCCCATGCAAAAGTACAGACTGGGGGCCAACTTCCCAGAAGCTTTTGTAGAAAAGGACCTGTGGGTCTGGTGGAGAAGAGGACCACAAGGTAGCAGTGTGACCTTGTGGCAAAGCTGGCCAACCACATACCAGACTGTATTAGCAAGAGTGTAGCCAACAGATCAAGGAAAGTGACTGCTCCCATGTTGTTGATTTCATCAGGTTCCTGTTGGCCCATTTCTCCAGCCTGCTTAGATCCTCTGAATGGCAGCCTTGCCCTCAAACAGATCAAATGCCCCCACGCCCCTCAGTTTCATGTCATCTCCAAACTTGACGAGAGTACACTCTGTTGCTTCTTCTAGATCACTGATAACGATGTTAACCAGGGCAGGTCCCAGGATAGACCCCTGTGGTATTCCGCTTGCTACCAGCCTCCAGATAGAGTACCGCTACCCTTCGAACCTGACCATCCAACCAGATTTTTACCCATCAAGTTGTCCATCCATCCTGACCATAACAGCCTAACTTGGATATCTTTAGTAAATCCAGAATGTATTCCAAGAAGACTTGCTCCATGTGAGGATGACCTGTTTATAGTTCCCTCACCAAAGTGAGGATGACCTGTTTATAGTTCCCTGGACCGTTCTTGACTGAAGACCTTATGGTTAATGATCAGAGGATAGACCAACATGGCTGATGTTGTGGAAGGCATCTACTACAGACTCCCTAACCAAGAAGAGGAAGACACTGTTTCCCACAGCATTCTCCTGGAG
>NW_010543877.1:0-16648 GCF_000687285.1 Phaethon lepturus | reverse complement strand
CCACTAGACGAGTCACCTGGTCATAGAAGGAAAATGTTGTTAAGCTATTTACACTGAGACTTCCTTAACCACGCCTGATAGAGTTAAAAAAAATTCAGCATTGATGTAAAGTGGGTGCAATTCCAATGACTTAACTTGATTTTTGCCCACTTATACCTGAGATAAATTTGGTCAATTCACTTATGCATGGCCCGAAGGACTTCATCACATCAAGCAATTGGAAATAAAAACATTTTACTAACATAAGCCTTATTCTGTGAACACTTGCAGTTCTGTATATGGCTCACTAAAACTGGTTTTGTGGACAGACTTGCACAGTTGTAAGTCATTCAAAAAGAAAAAAAAAAGCCAAGAAACCAAAATCACATTTTATCTCACATCACACTTACCATGTATCTGGTAGGCATGAGTATGCTACATCAGCAATGTAACACTTCTCACTCCATGAACATGTATGTTTTATTTTGGTGGAATCCTCAGAGAATTCCCTATTAGCTTCTTACCCTCCATAGAAATTTATGGCTTCCTTCATGTTAATTAGAACCAAAATAAGAAAACCATGTCAATGAAAATAACTGTAGAACTTCGACATGCACAACGTCTTCTTTCTTTCCTTTCTGTAAGCTGCTCAGCTTAATGAAGGGTACGCAAGAGTTTTAAATGGAACAGAAAGCATAAAAATGCTGTCCTATTACTTTTTCATTTTAATATTTCATAATACCTGGTATAGTATGGTTCAAACAGAAGATTGAAATGAATGAAAACAACCTGCTACCACAGTTCTCACACAGATGTGGAGAAGCTGCAGGCTTTAATTGTTTCTATGACATGGTCTGAAAGCCCTATTAATATTAATGAAGAGACCAGGAATATGTTATCTGTAAGTCTTATAGAAGAGTCATTTCAGACTTGGTCAGGCTTGATGTGAAATAGAGATCATCACAAGTCATTTTATTTTCCTCAGGGCCCTTTGAAATTTATATTGAGTGAGCAATTTCAAATACACAGTTAATGGGAAAATGTCTGTTTATTTCATTTTTCCCTATTAAGAAAAAATATAAGGACCGGGTAGGACTTTCCATTTCACCTTTGAATGACTAGTTACATGGTTTCATTGTATAATCACCATGAAAAATTACTCATATTTCTGGCAGTAACAGTACATGAGTTCTACATTTATCCAGAAACAAAACCTTTGCCTACTATTGCGTGTCTCCCGGTAACTGCTCAATTAACCCACGACACTGATGTACAGTATAGGTCTCATCAGATGCTCTCCAGAGTCAAACAGAGTCAACTCTCTAAGGACTTGAAGTTCATTTGCTTTCAAGGAATGAAAGAACTTCATTGTCACTTAAATCACAATGACGTAAGGAATATTACTTAGCTTATTTGGCAAAGCTTCTTGTTTACAGTTTCACATTTCTGGGGTCCTTTTTTTTATTTGCTTTTTAAGTTATATTTCTGTTGGAAATTGAGATGGATCAGACCTATTCAGTGAATTATTGACCAAAATTAACAACCTAATGCATTTTTTCCCTAACTCTCTGCTGGTACTCAGAGTCCATCTGTTATCCTTGACTAGCCTTTGCAGTAAAATCATCATCTGCCTCCAATATTTTCAATATGTGCCTTATTTCACCATCATACCTCTGACCAACTTCTCTTGTTAATTGATAATCCTGCTTCAAGTTTTTTCGAGGTACATTCACAGATACACAAATTACTCTGGAGAACAACTGAGTATGTAACACTCTCATTTGGAAACAGTGATAAAAAGAGTATGCAAGGTTAGTGTTCATGTAGCATGTAACTCCAAAACTCCAGGATTAGAAAGCCTGGAGAGCTCAGTGATCTAAGTGTTCCCAAGCCCACAGTGTGCTACCAGCAGAAAGGACAGACAGTGTTGAAGAATGTAGGACTTGGCAAACTTGCTTAAAGAATATAGAGAGACATGGAAAAAAAGAAATAAAGATGTCAGAGAACCTCAAAATCCAAATTAAGTTGTATGAGCTGATTTCGATGTACAGTTAATTCAGACCTAGGAAGCTCTAGCTTGTTAGGAACTTAAAAGACATTTTTGAGAAGGCAGCCTAGAAACTCATGCCATTCATTGCTTTCAGGATTGCCAGTAGATTCCTGCAGTTAGTAATTTAAGTATTCAACATATTTAGCTCCTCTTTTTTCACCTGGAATTTCCATTCAATAATCCCAAATATGTACACTATCCATACAGACAACAATACCTTAGTGAATGCCCAGTGAATCAGGGATTTTTATAGAAGATCTACATATACAAAATATTTGATAAAAACATATGTCAATGTTATGCTTCCCAACAATATCAGGTTTGCTACTTGTATGCTGTGTAGTATCTAAACATGGACTTTTGCTTGAAACTGCCTCAGGTTCATAGGCCATCCTACCACAAAAGTCCTGAGCATGCTTTTAAAAGCATGTCTCCAAGCACCTTCAAACGATCAGACCTTGTACTCTTTGCAGCTCTTTTTATGATACTGGACTTGACTGTCATCAAAATATGAAACCTGGAAGAATGGAAACTTTGTGGTCCTTGATATTGGCGCTGAAAGAAATCCACAAGAATTGCTTTCAAGAGGAAGTCCAATAAGAGTTGACTCTTGCATAGAAAAGCTTAAACTTGTGTTAGAAAAAATAAAGTGTGTGAGAAAGGACATTAGATGTGTGAAGGAAACCAGAACAGACAGTTCATATGGGGGAAGTACAAAGAGGATCAGACAAGAAAACAAATAATTTTGCTTCAGATTGAAAAATAAGCCCAAATATTTATACAAAGCCCAAAACATACCACTTCTCTGACACTAGTTTAAGTATTCTCTTAGCAGTTCCAAAACAGATATTTTTTTCAAGTGCTAGAGTACAGCAGAAACATTATTTCAGCTCCTGAGGCACTGTCTTCTTTGGGTTATCATGAGCAGACAAAAAGTTTCTAGTAATAAAGATGTTGGTCTGATAAAAATCAGTGACCGCTGTATAATGTCAAATTATAACTCACTATAATTTGAGTTTATAATACAAAATAAACGATAAAAATGTAAGCTTCTTTGAGATACTTTGCCTGTATTTGTCTATATACACAAGAAGAGGTTTTTATAAAAAGTCAGCTGTGCAACCTATTCTTTTTCTAGCTTACTTGTCAAATGGAAAAATACTTAAAATATACTGAGCATTTTTTTAATAAATAGATAAAAATATTTGTTCTTTTCTTCCTTTTCAGAAAGGAATGCCAGAGAGAACACGAAAAAAATAACTGCTGAGTACTTTGAAATATAAAGAATGTTTGGGCAGGTAAGGGGGGAAACATTATGCATAATTGCTAACAAATACTTTTTTACAAGATTTGTTTCAGCTTATTTCCAGATCTACAACTGCCAGATAACTTTGGGCAAAATATTTGTCTTTTTCTGCTTCTGTTTTTTCCCTTAATAAAATGAAGTAAATCACATTTGCAAATGAAGCAAATGACATTTTAGTATCTTATGTAGAATATTCACAGTTACAACAGCTGCTTCTTCTTTGTAATGAAGTGCCAGGTATACTGTCTTTCATCAAGTAGTGCCTCTGAGTACCTTTGGACTGAGAAGGGCAATAGGACTTTAGTGTCAGGCAGATAATCTTTGCTGCTGGCTCAAGCAAATCAGGCATTATACTGTAAATGACACCTAAATAAAACATCGAGTTGCAGATCTCTCATGCACTGTTTGGTTGAATGCTGCAACAATGCTTGATATTATTTCACCAACACCTTTCAAAAATGTGACCAATTAAATTAGACATCTGGATGTTAGGAGATATTGTCCCTTTTCATGAATGGCCTTTTTGTAGTGTTTTTTTTTCCATAGAGGATTGGAAAAGGAGTATTTGAATGCTCAAGCATCTAGCCAAGCTTCACCAAAGGAGACTATTCCAATGCATCATGAATTCTCCTCTCTTATGTGGAGAGACTACAGGTCCATGAACCTCATCTTGATCATTCCATCACTCAAAGATGATGGAACAGATAACCCTGGGAACCATTTCCAGGCCCATGAAGGACAAGGTCATGAGGAGCAATCAGTTTCACCAAGCAGAAGTCATGCTTGACTAACTCAGAAAACTTCTATGATGAAATGGCTCATTTGGCAGACAAGGGGAGAGCAGTGGATACTGTCTACCTTGACTTTAATACGGCTTTTGACACTGTTTGCCTTAAGATCATCATAGATAAGCTGTTGAAGTATGGAGTGGATGAGCAGAGAGTGAGGTGGATTGAAAATCGACTGCACAGTTAGGCCCAGAGGGATCAGATGACCATTGGCATCATGTTTAGTCAGAGACCAGTATCTAGCATGTACTTCAGGGGTCAGTATTGACCCAGGCATCAATTCACAACACAGGAAGGTCCATCTGAACATCAGGAAACACTGTTGCACTGTATCTAGATGCAACCAGGCTGTGAACCCCCATGTCCCGTCTAAGGAAAAAATCCGGCTAGTCAAAACAATCAAAAACAATTAAGATTTTTTCTCTTTTAATTAATCTCATTTCATTTTTCTCTTTTTGTATTAATTCTGCATTAATAAAAACTAGAGTAGAATTTAATTGGACTACTTCGTCTGGTTAAAACATAGGAAATCTGGAAAAGCCAAGCACTGTTCTTAAGGTAGATGGTCTAGACAGAAGACAGTAGTTCTCATTGACATTTTTGCTTTCCAGGCCTTGCAACATTGTCTTGCAGAAATTCCACATTTCTCTTGTGAGAAGTTACGTACTGAGACATGGGAGTTCAGCCAGTGAGTTCATAGTCAGTGAGTCCAGAGGAATCATTGCCTTGAGTGTTGGAAAGTTGAGACAGCTGTATCGATGTGCTGCTGTTTATCAGAATATATCATCCATGCTGAGGCTCCCCTGAGCATTTTGGAGCACTCACAAGGGACAATGATGACGTATAAAAACTGATCCATAAGGAATGAAAAAAAATCCAGAGCAGAATGATGCTATTCAAATTCCATGTACTGAAATTCCTTATATTTCATGGTTGTTAGAGGTTTTTTTTGGTAACTTAATATGACATAGTCATAGTAGTAAGAGCCAGTGGTAAGTGATGAAATAAATAGAACAGCATCATTTCAATTTCTTTCTCTCATCTGACTTATGCCTTGCACTCTATCTTGAAAGATAAATTCAGGAGTGCTTTCTCTTGTGCAATTCTAATTCCTTGTAATATATAATTATGTTTTATGTTTTAATACAAGATTTCTTTTAAGTCCATTCCAACATCTGTTGGAAGATGTTTTAAATAAGATTTCCCCCTTACTTTGGTGGAACAAGTGTCCCTTCAGGTTACAGATAAAAATGAACCGCAAGTGAATATGGTGCTTTCCTACAAATATTCCCTTACATAAGCACTTGCAGTGAAGGTGAACTGGAACTAATATTGTGCATTGGTCAATTGGAATTAATACTTTGCGTGCTCTCAGACCCTGTTTCTGCAGGGCAGAATTTAGCAAACAGACGGTCACTCACTGAGACACCAGCTTAAAAGAATCCCTTCAGTAGACATTCTCTTTAAGTACTGAAGCAAATAAGTATTCATGAACTTTACATTTATACTTGCATCAGATTTTTTTTTAACCTCATATGATAATTTCACAGTTTAATAAAGACTGACTTATGTCTTCCCTATCCTATGTGTTGAGACATTAACTGATGGTTATTCCGTTCTCCGGTCACTCACTGAGACACCAGCTTAAAAGAATCCCTTCAGTAGACATTCTCTTTAAGTACTGAAGCAAATAAGTATTCATGAACTTTACATTTATACTTGCATCAGATTTTTTTTTTAACCTCATATGATAATTTCACAGTTTAATAAAGACTGACTTATGTCTTCCCTATCCTATGTGTTGAGACATTCACTGATGGTTATTCCATTCTTAGGCACACTATTTTTGTGTTCACAAGAGTGTTCAGAGAGTGTAAGTACTACTCATATTTACTCAGAATGAGTTATTATAAGTCTGATAGTATCTAATGTGCACAAGTACTTCCCCTGAAATCAATGTTAACTATAATGGTGGTATATTTCTTAATATAGATGATAATAAGCCAGTTATTACAGCATAACAATTTACATCTAAGAGTGAGTGAGAGGCTGCGTGGTGCTTAGTCGCCAACTGGGGCTAAACCACAACACAGCCTATAATGTAAAAATTTGAGTGTTTTACTTCATGAAGCAGGTTGCACACCAGACATAATATAACTTGATGCTACTTGATAACTTGATTAACTGTGGTCATCTGTTAGCAGGTTGCACACCAGACATAATATAACTTGCTGCTACTTGATAACTTGGTTAACTGTGGTCATCTGTCCACAGAAAAGTACAATTTCCATAGAAATAAAAATGTATTGATTGCATTTCAGTAACATTGTATTCTGACATCTTTGCTGAACTAATTTTCAAATGGAGAAACATTCAGAGCTATGGAAAGAGGGAAAACACAAATATGGACCTATGACATCTATCACCTACATTTCACTTTGTTCCTTGTCTGTAATTTCATAGTACCTCTGCTGTAGCTATAAGTTTTCTGATGGGTTTACTTCTATAGTTAGTAAAAACACAATCTGAATCTCTAAATGCAATGGTGATTATTTTTATTACAAGTGTTCTTCCAAATGTGGTGAACTTGAGAATATTTCAATAACATTAGGATATTTCTAATACTTGGAAAACTGTCTGTTTGTAAAGCATTAGCAAGAAAATGTTATAACAAAGGGAAGAGATATAGACATCTGTAGAAACCTGAAAGCTTAAATAAAAAACATGTTTCTTGGTCTCAGAGATACTAAAATTATACATATTTGCATTAGATATAATAGAAAAATAATAATAGCTTCATGAACTTGGACTTCAAAAGGTCTTTGAAGACAAAATAAGTTCAGCAAAATAATTAAACCTTAAGACTTACTCTACAAAATCTTACATGTTTAAAAACTGTCCTTCAGTATGTATCCTATGACATCAAGATATCATGACTTCTGTTTCAGTCAGAACATAATAATCTCATTGAATTTGAATGTTTATATTAATATTTCATTTAATCTTTAAAAAAGAGTTTGACAGCTCACATATTTAAAAAAAAAACAATTTAAAGTTTTTCTGTCTTATTTTTACAAACTACATCTGAGCACAAAAAACACTGGCTGACAGAACCCGTAATAATAATCAAAAACTGATTTTGCACATATCCATTGTTCAGATTGAATTTATGCATTAGAAATTGTAATAAAGCGGTAATAAGCATACAATATTCAAGTTGAAGTATGATTATATCAGACTTAAAAAAAGAAAGACAGGTACTTGATTATATCATATGTTTGCTCAATTATGTCCAGTAACTTTTGATCAAATGTGAAGAGAAAACACTAAGAGACTAGGATGAACATATTCATTCATTCTCTAAAGCAAGTTGGGGCAAAGCCCAAAATTCTCCTCAGCCAAATCACCAGATGAATACTTGGTATTATATAATGCTAGGAAAAAGTGAGTATTCACTACATATGCTTGGTATTTCTGTACAATTTCTTCTCTCAGAACCAAATGGAGAAGGGTGTCTTTATGAACTCTTAATCTTTCTTACTATAATTCCAACTATAATCCCCTTGTTTAAATAACATTTCTAGCCTTAAGGTTAATGACATGATAGGCACTGTGAAAACAAAGATCTTGACACACATACATCCTGTTCTTACCTATGAAAGGACATAATTCTTACCCTCCAGCTTCCAAGGAGAATAGGCGTATAACTACCTAATTTATGCCACCAAACAGATTCATTGTAAACCATTTTTCAGTCGTATAGATCAGTTCAGGGTTAGAGAACAAAATATCTCTAAACATTACAGAGATGATTAATAGTAATGAATATTAAGAAGGCCCCCTGAATACTGTGTCAAGTGCAAAACAAGCCTAGGTCCTGAATACATGCCATTAGATCTTGACACAGATAAGAAGCTCCACAGGTATCCTGGGCTGCATGAGGTGGGATATTGCCATCTGGTCAAGGGAGGTGATTCTTCCTCTTTACTCAGCACTAGTGAGATATTTCCAGAGTGCTGGATCCAGTTCTGTGATCTCCCATACAACAGAGACACAAGTATACTAGAGTGAGTCCATACAAGGTCCACAAAGACGATGAAGGAACTGGAACATCCCTCTTGTGAGGAAAGGCTGAGAGACCTGAGGCTGTTTGGCCTGGAGAAGAGAAGGCTCAGGAGGATTTTACCGATGAGGATAAATACTTCATGCCAAGTGTAAAGAAGATGGAACTAGACTCATCTCAGTGGTGCTTATTGACAGGGCAAGAAGAAATGGGCATAAACTGAAACACGGGAGGTTCTGTCTGAACATCAGGAAACATTTTTTTCCTGTGAGGGTCACCAAACACTGGAACAGGTTGCCCAGAGAGGTTGTGGAGTCTCCATCCTCAGACATTTTCCAAACCTAATTGGATACAGTTTTAAGCAACCTGTTCTAGGTAATCCAGCTCTGTTAAAAGGTCTTTGGACTATGTGTTCTCCAGATCATGAACCATTATGTGATTTTCCAGATGTTTTTAATTAAATATCTCAATATTAATAATTATCTCAATATCTCAATATTAACTCACATCTATGATAAAGCGTGACATTAAAGCCATGTTCAAAATACTTAGATACAAGGTAATACAGGTTTAGACTCACAAATTTTAATTTTTCTAAAGCTAGTGAGTTTGATGAGCTTTTATTTTTGTGTTTATTGTCCTCCATTTCTGTGCTAAGGTCGTGATTAATGAAACAAAGGAAGAATAAGACAAGAAACTTGGATGTCCCTGCTTTGGCCACAGAGATTCTATGTAGAATTAGCTAGGCTAGACATATCAGTTACATCTCTTTAAAATTGATATAATTTAAAAACTGAAATGAAATCGTATTTTAAATGTGAAATATATTTACCATCTTGCTTATTTATTTAACCTTTGTAGCATTTATTATAACCATTCTAGTTTTTCTGTATTGTTGCCGATTAAGTCTGTGGTAAACAGCTACTAAAAATAAGTTCTTTGGGACTCCTAGTTTAAAAAACTGTATGTCTGCATGCAGTAAATAACCACAACTTTGGTAGAATAAGACAGAAGTTATTATCTGTGGGACCACAGTTTATTTGTTCTGTAAAAGTAAGTAAGTGTCTCATATCACAGATTTCAGCCACTCCTTTTTATTATAATTATTTTGAGCAGATTCCCATGAGGTATGCTACTTAACCATACAATTTTTTCATTAATGAATAGGAGGAAGATTTTAATAAATATATTAGTAAGTTAAACATATTTATATTTCCCTTCCTTCCTTCCTTCTTCCCTCCCTCTCTCCCTTTCTTTCTTTTCCCCTTTCTTTCTTTTTCCTTTTCTTTCTCTCTCCTTTTCTTTCTTTCTCCTTTTCTCAATTTCTTTCTTTCTTTCATGAAAAAACAAAGAAAGAGTGAATCCCCAAAGCACATTAGTTGGCAGTTACAAGTTCAACTAAAACAAGAAAAAATTTCATTGTTTTTCATTTCTTCCTTTCAGATTTAACCACTCCAAGGACTCTATTTTCCCCCTGCAGGGAGGAACTCTTCAACTTTTATGCTGAGCTTTCTATCACCCTGCAGGACAGAATAGGATTCCAGGAAGTCATTGGCAAAAGAAGAAGAAAGGAGGTGGTGGCATATGAGTAAGATTTAATCACACTCTTTGACCTTGTATTCCATTTAAAAAGAAAAAAAAAAAAAAAAGGGTAAGGGGAACAAAGAACTATCCCAAAGGCTGTCCCCCAACACCTGAAAGCACTTTGTCCTGTGTTACAAAAGATTCAGTGCAGAAACAACTCAGCTGAATATAATCATCTGATGGAAAATACTTCTTTGGCAACACAGAAGCTCTTACAATAAGTCTTATAATTCAGCTCCAGGTTTGTCTTTTCACTTAAGCACCTTGAATTTGGACTTTCCTTGTGAGTTGGATCCTTAAAGTGTCTGGACAAATTTCATCAGGTAAACTGAAAGAAATGCACTAGCTTGCATGTCACCTTCTGTCAAGAAATGGCAAGGACTTTAATTTCACCATGATGTCAACTTTTCTTAGCTCATTTCTGATCAATGTTCAGGGCTATGACAAGTGCCTTCTCCAAGGCAAGAAATAAATACAGAAACAAAATGGAACCTTTTATCTGAACCTTTCAGAGCTTTGGCGGAGTTATTAGAAAGTGAAATAAGAACTTTGTGTTTTCGTTTTCACTTCCTCCAAAAGATATAGAAGGTTTGGCATCAAAGAGGCCATCACAATGATGAAATCCTAAATCTGTCACTGGGTATGAGATTACACATATGACTAATTTTCCAAACACACTGGAAAACAAGCACTTCAATTTTTTCTCTATCCTTACTCATTTGACCTAAACACATTTTAAATTCCAAAACTGAGGATAATGCATATTTTTTACTATCTGTGGCATGCCAGCATGCACTATCATAATCATGTGTTGCTGTTGGGTGGTATTAGTACCATAATAATAATAAGGTCACAATATTCTAACATTGGCATGTTAGAAACATCCTTTCACAAACAAAGAAATATTGACCAGGTAGGACTGGAAAACATTTGAGCTTTGACTAGTATCTAGACATTTCTCCTACTAATTATGCTATTGATGACTATACGGCAGATCTAACATATCTAGGATATATCAGATGAAGCTGCAAAACACCAGAAGTTTGTGCAGGTATACTGAGCTTAGCTCATATACTGCACAGGTGATCAAAGAAGATATAGAGAAAATGATATGTTCAGAATATGTCAAATTCACTACAGAATGCATATGAACCAATTTGTGTCTGTGGAATCCCTCTCTTCACATCAAATGAATACATGCAATATCAAGTTTACCCTGTGATAGAAACCAGCTGTTTCATCTTGTCACGAATGAGTGATTTAGTCCACTTAAAGAATCACTGATTTTAGTGATTTTAATATAAAGCAAATGATTTTAATATAAAATTTAATATAAATTTGTAAAAAGCACACTTCAACACAATTCGATGGCAAGGTTCACTCTGTTACTTATTCAACATGGAAGAAGCATACAAAAGAGAAACTAAATTAAAATTATGTTGGAATGATTTACACGTGTCACTGAGAGCTGCTGTTTATAGGGTCAGGAGATGATTGACTTTAGGCATCTGTGAATTTCCATCCTTGCCACAATCATTTGCCGGTAATTGCTGGAATTCTCAAAATTCCAGAGACATTGATACTGATCCACCTAAGTGACAATTAGACAAAATATGTTCTGGGACTATCAGGGGAGGATTAGTTACTCCTACAGCTGATAGATCCAGGATGGCCAGTATCATTCCCTACCTTAGCTACGCAAGAGTGCTTGGCACGGTCAAGGGACTCTAAACCGCCAAACTCATTGCTCCAAGGCCAAGGCTTGATGAGAGTTCCAGGAGCAAGGGGTGGAGAGAGGAAATTCACCACCACACATCTTCATGATAAGGACACATGCAGAAGAAAGGGTGGTTTTCTGTTAGCTTAATTTCCTTCTTCACATCCTGAAGCTAGTAGGTCAAAAACTCAGCTCCCTGAACCGGCCATTATAGTGCTGCATATGAGACAGTTTCAGGATATATTTGAACAGAAAATAATTTGCAAGCAGCATAGTGTTGTTGAGACAGAGGAACTAAGTGTAGTCAGATAAAGACTCCTTTAACACTGTAGAGAGTATTTAAGTCAGTAAAGCAAAGATCTATCACCAAGCATCTTCGCAAACATTTCTTTGAATGTTTAGATGCATTTACTTTTGTTTTTCCTGCAAGTTTATAGAAAACATGTATGATAAAAAACTAGCTGAGTGTTCATAGTAAGCAGACAAACACACTGTTACTGAATTCACACCTGCAACCTAAAAGCTAATTCAGGAAAACAGTCCTTTTCAGGGCAAAACCTGTTTTCTTTAAAAATGAAACGTGTTTTCAGGGTGAAACATTAAAGCAGGACAAGAATCATACCTATTTATCTCCACTGGCTATAGATAGAGGAATAAGAATATTTCCTAGTAACGCTACAGCATAAAAACTACTGAGGCCATACAAACCAGGAGGACTTTAATCCTATCCACATCTCACTACAAAACCTAAAAATAGGTGTGATTTCAGCAGACAAGAGGATTTTCTAAGAAAGGGATTCTGCTCTGTGCTCTCTGTGCTATTGTCTCTTCCAACAGTCTCCAAGTATTGTTTTCCAGAAGAACCTGGTCTGTTGTTGGATTTGACAAAGCACCAGGTGCCACAATTCATGTAGGTGGTAAAGAAAAAGGTATACAATGTTTCTAATTGTGCTATTATCTTCTTTTAAGTCAGAATTGAAAATTTCCCAAGTTTCTACGTGGGAGCAGATCAGAAAATGAACGTGACATTCAGCCTTCTGTATAAATGATTTAGGGTCCCATAGTTGTCCTTGAGAAACAAGCAAAAATTTTAAATATACTCCCTGTGGCCCCTACTGAGGTACTGACAAATGAGTAGTTATTTGACGATATAGTTGAGTGACTATTTTGAGGTATTGAAATAAGCATTCCTGAGTTCTTGTGGCAAGCAACACAAAGCCAAGTTGCCAACTTGTTTATTCATTTCACCAAAAGCTTCTATCAAAGTTGAAAAAGGAAGCCATTACAAGGCCCCATCTGATGAATAAATAAATTGGAAAGTTTAATTGCATATAAAACAGTTATGGAATAATTTCTGAACAACCTAACCATTTTAACAAAAAAAGATGCAATACTAGAGTAAATGCATAAAATCTTTGCATTACTATACCACAGGAGGGGAAAAGTATGTTTTCTCTTCCCGTCTCTTGTGCTAAATTTCAGGCCTATATGTCACATCCTTTCATATGCCAGAATGTATTTTTGTTTGTTTTGCCACTTGCTTTTTGTTAATTCAGAAACATTTTTGTTTAATAAGGATACCATGGTGCCAAGAATCCTTATTATACCCAAGATAGACAGGAACAAAAGGGCCAAATTATTTCTTCAATAGTAGCGTGCTGGTGAGAGAACAGAGTATCTCTGCCCAAAGTTTAATTAACTCCCTGACAAATACTGTTAAGAGACAATTTAACTAGATATTTAGCTACTATACTATAGCTTCTATACCTAGCTTATACTTGGGGGCTGGGAAAAATACAATAGAGGCCCTTGAACTGTCTTGCTACCATCAGCCCTTCAGTAAAACTAAGTCTCTAATCGTGTTCTGTCTGAAAGCAGTAGATATAGACAGGTGAAAGGGCTCCCTCCATTTGGCATTCTATATTATAAGCATGAAATTAAAAAAATTAAGACCCAATATTACACTGTTTTTCCTGCCCAAATCCCAGCTACACTGAGTGCACTAAAGACCGTGCATCAGGCTCCTATGTTATTTCTCAGCTTTATATCACAGCACTGAATATACAGTTGCTTTCTATAAATACCCAGTTTATGCTTTCTATTGATGTACGTTTGCATGCAAATCTAACATCATGTCATTTAATTATAAGAAGCAGGGTAATAATGTGAAGATAAATATTTTACAGACCTAATCAGGAATTATCCTATTAAATCACTATTATGTGTTGAGAACTATGCTCAGCAATCAATACCAAGCAAAGCCATCTAAAAGATAATTAGAACTGTGCAGCCTATAGCATGTCTATTTTGGATGCTGACTTTATGTCAAAGATGTCCAAAATCAGCTAGAAAATTATATTGTGTTTTCTTTTCACAGATTACTGCACTTCCTTTTATGCTGAGTAATATATGGCCGCCTTTGTAATACTTCATTGTTTTTATAAGAGCTTTTGAACTTTTACCTATACAGATATTTTGATTATTTTTTTCCCCCCGTTATTAACAGCTATACAGTTTACCATAAACTGAAATGTCTCATGATACTAACAGAAGGAGATAATAGACATACAAAACTGATTCACTACAATATGGTGCTTTTTATTCAGTGCTGCACAATAAGCATAATATAACAGATTTTTGCCAAGTTGTCCAAGATTTATTTTCAGAATTATGTAATAAATAAATTAAAATGAAATAATAAATCTAATTTTAATGTAATATCAGGAACTTATAAAGTGGATTTTCTGATTTTAAAGAGTAACAGAAGAGGAGAGGAAAATCATATGGTAGTTTAGAATTAGCATACATTCCAAGTACTTTATATATATGCAATTTTTAATGTACTATAATTTGATGGTATGAGTTCGTTTATCTCCAGGACTTTCTCTTATTCTCTTTCTCGTAGGCACACACACTTTTCCCTGATCACCTGTCATGGGGAGATCATAGGTTTCACCCTTTCACCTGTCAAGAGAACACAAGTGAATGGAAGATTTCACACCTTCTCTCTAGGGCTAAACATTCTTTCTTGGATTTGGCAGTCCTCTTCCCACTTGGCCTTGTGTGGATTGAGCCTTGAATTACACTTTTGCATTTGAAGTTTGGGAGTTTTTTGTGGACTTTGTTGTCATTTTTTCCCCAGAAATAGGTTTCAAAGACATCTAGAAGGCTTAGCTATTGACAGGAGCTCTATTTGGTAAAATTTACAGTATGTTGCATTTTCTCAGCATTTCTTAAATGATGTTTATGTCTGACATGAATTTGCAATAACATGGTTGCCTAATATTTAAAAGGAAAGGAAGGGAAGAAAAAATTTATATTCAACTAGCTTTTGGATAAGAAATCTTGTAAGTTCAGAAAACTAACAGTAAACTAATAAAAAAGAACTATTAAGAGACAAAAAAAAAATGAATAAATAAATTGCTTCTCTGATGAATATATAAACAAATGAGCCTTTCAGCTAACAAATAAATTATAATTCTAGCTATTATACTCCATGATACAATATTTCTCTCATATATTGATCCCAGCTCAGGAAACTTGAAGGGAAATATACTGGTTTGACACTCTGAAAATAACAGATTGAAAGTCTGCCCTGATCTTAGGCCTCAAAATACTGTTCAGAAAATTCTGTATCTGTCTTTCAATTTAGAATAATGTTTCTGTTTCGGTAAGAATTATGCTCCTAAGAAGATCTTACTTTGATCACATCAGATAGCGAACATCTCAAACATTACAGTGTTCACTAACGCAATGTTTACATGATCGTGAAGATCTGTATAATGCATGTCTTGGCAATAATTAATTGCTTAGTAGGTTAATTATTTTGTGAATTAAAATCAAACAAAATCAAGTAATTAAACAACAGGCAGAGAATATGTTAAGACTTGCACTAATAATTGTTGAAGTTCTGATTTAGCAGGGCACTTTATGCATTAATAATGTGATGTTGTATGTCAGTAAGCAGAGGAATGCATAAAACTATTTATGTATCTAAGGGCTACTATACTAAAACATTTGCTTTCCTGATAGTATAGAATGGTCTATTTTTTAAATGTTTTCATTTTAGGTAAATGGACAGGAGGGTGAAGTTAAAAGCAAGAAATTTGAGTTAGGTTCATTTAAAGAGAAAAGGTTCTCACACAAATAGACATAAGACTTTACTTCATGTAATGCAGATCTTTCTCTGTAGAATAGCACAGCAAAAAAAATGTCTAGTTTATTAGTATCAAGCATATTTAGTACTTTCTAAATAACAATGTTAGTATACATTATAGATGACCTCTGCAGTCTTGGGGACTGACAACATATATTACACAGAATCACAGAATCACAGAATCACTAAGGTTGGAAGGGACCTTCAAGATCATCAAGTCCAACTGTTAACCCAACGCTACCATGTCCCCTAAACCATGTACCAAAGCACCACATCTACACATTTTTTGAATACTTCCAGAGACAGTGTGTCCACCACCTCCCTTGGAAGCCTGTTCCAATGTTTGACCACTCCCTCGGTGAAGAAATTTTTCCTCATATCCAATCTAAACCTCCCCTGGTGCAACTTCAGGCCATTTCCTCTCATCCTATCACTAGTTACTTGGGAGAAGAGACCAATACCCACCTTGCCACAACCCCCTTTCAGGTGGTCATAGAGAGAAATAAGGTTTTCCCTCAGCCTCCTCTTCTCCAGACTAAGCAAACCCAGTTCCCTCAGCCGCTCCTCAGAAGACTTGTGCTCCAGACCCCTCACCAGCTTCCTTGCCCTTTTCTGGACACGCTCCAGCACCTCAATGTCCTTCTTGTAGTGAGGGGCCCAAAACTGAACAAGGTATTCAAGGTACGGCTTCACCAGTGCCGAGTACAGGGGCACAATCACTTCCTTACTCCTGCTGGCCACACTAGTTCTGATACAGGCCAGGACGCTGTTGGCCTTCTTGGCCACCTGGGCACACTGCCGGCTCATGTTCAGCCGGCTGTCAACCAGCACCCCAGGTCCCTTTCCACCAGGCAGCTCTCCAGCCACTGCTCTCCACACCTGGAATGTTGCATGGGGTTGTTGTGACCAAAGTGCAGGACCCAGCACTTGGCCTTGTTAAACCTCGTAACAATTGACCTAGGCCCATTGATCAGGTCTGTCCAGATCCCTCTGCAGAGCCCTCCT
>NW_010543876.1:28352-28675 GCF_000687285.1 Phaethon lepturus | reverse complement strand
CGGGCTCGCCGGCGCTCACGATGCACCACGTCGCAGTGAAAGGTTTTATTGCCCAGTCATCCAGCCCGTATCAGTCAGCTATTTGGCTGAAGGAGAGGCGTCCGTTCAAAGCCAGTTTACAGCAGAGTCTTTATTTTTATTTTAAAAGCATCTGGAAATTAAAAATCCCCTTTGGCGCTCGTCCACTTTGGAGCGAGAGCCAGGCCTGTCGTCTGGCCAAGCAGCCCTGCTCTAGCCGAGTTGGGTGGATCCAGCGCTGGGACGTTTTTCTAACTCGAGCAGACACGGGCTGCTGGCTTCCTTCCAGCGGCTCCCCGAACTTC
>NW_010543876.1:15520-28321 GCF_000687285.1 Phaethon lepturus | reverse complement strand
GAGCGGCGGTTTGGTCCTCGCACCGTACGCGTGACACGTTCGGAGCGTGCCGTGCCCAGCCCCGCGCTCCTCCCCAGCCCGGGGACGTCCGTCAGATGGTGCTTCGGCCGGGGCAAAGAGCAACAGGCTGCTCAGCGCGTGTGGGGTTCGCCCCAGGTGAATGGCCCCAATGCAAAACACGGGTTATTTATTTCCATTCCAGGTCTGACAGGTGTTGGTCACCCCCAAGAACCCGTCCCCATGGGGAGGGCACATCTCTGAGGCTTCCTCAGCGGCATGGCAGGAGCTGACACTGTCCAGGGCTGGCTGAACCTGGTGGGGCAGGCATGCTGCGTTTATAGAAGAGCCCTGGAAAATTCTCCATGAGCAGTGTTTTGCCCTCAAATCCACATTGCATTGAACTCCTTCCTTGGCAGGCTGGTAAACCCCAGCTGGGTCATCCCTTGAGTCAAGATGTGTTTTGGAAAGAGGGGGAAAAAAAAAAAAGATAAGTAAATGCATGCCTGCGTGCAGTTCTTGTTGTGTAGCCCTGTTTTTCATCCTGCAGGAAAAGAGCCGGCACTGGAAATCTCCAGCCTGCTCTGGCAGCTGGCACATCTGGCTGCCCAGCCCCGTGCGTCCCTCCACCGTGGTTCTGCAGCGGGAAGGCAGGTTGCCCTGAAACAAGGCAGAGGACAGAGCAATAACAATGATTTATCCACTCCATGATGCAGAAGGAAAATAGAGAAGCCCCTGCCCAACAGCGTGGGGTTGCCGCTGTGGGGAGCTGAACCTACTGAGCGCATCAGCTGCAGCCCAGGTCAGACGCTTTCATCCAAAAAAGCGGGCGAGGTGAACCAATGCCTGCTCAGCGGGAGGGCGAGCTGAGGCTCTCCAGACACAGCTTGTGCCTACGTCCCGCTGGGTGCCCAGGGCCCCCGCCTCCCCCTCGGGGTGGGTGCCCAGGGCCGGGGGGCTGCAGCAGGGGCGTGTTACCCTCTGCCTGCCTCGGCGCCGGGGGAGAGGAGCGTTATGGCTCCTGAGTGCTGCCGGTGCTTTCTGGCAGGAGAGGAAGGCCATACCCGTCAGGCTAGGGAGAGGGGATCAAACGGGCATGGATCCGTCACCCCTCAGCCTACCCTTCTTCCCAACCTGCCCTGTCCCACCAGCTCCTGCTCCCAGGCACAGTGCCCACCTCTGCTCCAGCATGCCGCGAGCCGCAGCACATGGGCTTTCTCTCCTCCCTCCCAAAGTCCTGCTCCCAGCAAGAGCAAGTCCTTACCAGGAAAGACCAATTTCACCACTCGCGCAGGCTGGTGAGAGCCAGGCACCGAGAGACACGAGCAGAGACTCTTCTCTAATCTTAGCTAAGCTCTTGCAAAGCCCTACTGCACATACACAAACTAGACTTTTCCAGAGGCTCATAAAACTGAAACAACCGTGGTTGGATCCTTATGGCCATGGCAACGCGCCCGTCTTTAGCACAAAGCCTATCTTCCCCCATTGGATTTCAAGTCCCTGTTTCAAAGTATGGAAGCATTAGATCTTTCCAAAGAAAGGATTTCCTGAATTATTCTAACACTGAAAAAACAATGTATTCTTCTCTGCCCTGGCTCTCGCAGGCAGTTGAAGTACTTGGCTGAAATTTTCTCAAAAAAAAAAAAAAAAAAAAAAGCACACAAAAGCCAGAGTCATGACATAAGAACAGGATCTTGCACTTGGAAGGGACAAGCTACCTCCAGAGCAGGCTGTGCTACCAACTTTGCCTCTAATAATATCTGCCAACTTTGTGAGCATTGTACATTGTTTAAAGAACCTAATCAAGTTATATATTCCTTTTGAAGTCAGACAACTTTGATTTAACAATGGCTTCAGAGCTTTGAAAACCCCAATCTTTTCTAGTTTGTCTTCCATGATGGTTCCTTACCTGTCTCCCATCATTGAATAAATCATTACAAACATAAACCAGATGCCTGATGCTAACAATGACTTTAGAGAGCCTTGCTTCCCCTAAGATGTATGAACAATGACTAGCACACTTTCAGCCTCCAAACTTAATTTAAAGCATTCTGAAATTGTGCACTGGTGAGATGAAGGCTGCCCGAGACCATAACTTTTACATCAAAAATAATCTCTGTCTTCAGCGGCAACAAAGTCAAGGTTGTCCCCTTTCAGCCCTGGCGTCCCAGTCTGCCGCAGGAGCTCTGCAAGCCATGGGGTGCACTTACATAAATTCATGCCCGGAGATGCTGGAAAAGGAAGAGTTTACCACCACCTTGAAAAAAATAAGGTGTCTCTGTTTAAATGCATGGGAGCAGTAGTTTATGCAGCTTGCGGTGAGCGTGCAGCAGCCAAGCATAGCTCCTTGCAGCAAAGTTGGGTTGGTTTTTTTCGGCTGAGGTGCGACAAGGGACAGCGCTGAGTCTCCAGGCACTCTCCGGCAGGAGCAGCGAGCGGTTGCGTGGACCTCAGCCTCTGCGTCGCAAACTGACCTGAAGCACCTTGAAACCCGGAACCCACCTTGCCTGAAGACAGATCACCAACGCATGGAGCGCTTCGGGGGGACGTGCTGGTGGAAGATGGAGCGTCTCCGACCCAGAGACCCCAGCCTGCAGAAAGCCTGTAGCTAACAGCTGCTCCAGAGCTGCTCTGTAGGGAATGTGTTGCTTAACAGAGGAACACACTTAAATGCATTACTAGTACAGCTAAATTAGTGTCTGGAGATTGAGCTCTGGCAAAGAAACAAAGTTTTGAAAGCTTCATTCGATATTCTTTCACTTTCCTATGCCTGCACACACTGAGCCCACAGTTGGGTTAATCTTGCTATTTTAGTTGCATATTTTTGTCATCCCTTATTTACATGGTTTGCTGCCTGATTAATTTGAAGCAATAACCAAAAAGTGGAGAGAAGAGATCTTTGGATCTGCCAAAGTTAGGGAAATTCAGATTTGGTAAACTCTTCCACGCCGATGTGCTTCGCCGCTGTGACGTACCGGCACAGCATGGCACGGTGGGAAGCTCAGTGCAGAATTTCCTGACACAGAATGAACTAAATATACTAAAAGTGAGACTCATGGGGAGCTCAGGGGGATTATTTCTCATGGCAGTACCTCTGTTCTGCTTAAAGACCTTTGCGTGATGACCTGCCAAGCGACCTGGTCACACTTAAGCCCAACGCTGTGTTTGAAGCCGTGGCAAAGATACCATGTGAAAAATAAAAGCACATCAAGACGACGAGGGGGAGATTTTCCAGGAGCCCACCCTTTGCATGGAATTTGTGTTACCTTTGCATCACAGCTTGGCTTTTCCTAATTTCCAGCTGTTTGGTGAAGCTTCAGTCCTGGACTCTTTTTTTTTTTTTTTTAAATTCTGATTTTCAAATGAAAACTCACCAAATTATTTGATATGGGGAATGAGGCAAAGCACAGCGTGTCTTGAAGGGAATAAAGTCCCTGGACACAACATCTCTCAGGAAATTTTTGCCACCTGCTTCACCTTCGTGCTCTTGCCCGACAGCAGGAGAGCTCCTTGCCAAGGCAGACCCCGCGGCTATCCAGCCACGCTTGCAGCAGTGCCAGATCCACCTCCAGGGGAAGTTACTAGAGCACTAGAATATAAAAGACTATAATTTATGCATTTTAAGCCATGTTTTTGATTATGTCAAATAGCGAGCAAAACCTGAAAAGTATCTTTTATAGAAAACGTTAATTCTGTATGATGTTTTTTCCTTATAAAGAATGATTTACCTGTCTCTGGGGTTATGGTCTTTGTACAACAGAGCACATGTCTGTTTTGGTTCCTTACATCCGAGATACAGATCCCAGGCAAACAGCTGTCCCATGGTATTGTGGGGTTTTCATGACAAATAGGAATCCTTTACAGGCAGCTTTCATTTTTTTCATCCGAAATCCTCGATACATTAGTAGTTGCCAGAGTCCTGTGAACTTTCATATCTATTATGCCATCACCACTCCAGATGCTTTCAGATTAACAGCCAGCCAGATTTCCTCTCTATGACCAAGCAGGAAAATAAAGAGAAAAGACAGAAATTAATACATTACAGAATACCTCCTCCTCCGTCCCACTTAGCAATCGCTCTGTAAAGTGATATGAAAGGTTATTTACATTGGGATACATCTACGGGGATGAATAAGAGCAAGTGCTCCAAAAAGGCATCACAGCTGTTTCCTTTCTTACCCTTGCCTGTCTCTGCTGCTGAGCAATTGCCCTCGTGCTGGCGAGCGAGCCGGGATCCTGACAAAGCGCAACAAAAATCGGTGAGAAATTAGCATTTAAGTAATCTCATAAATTCATTAGAAATTTCATTTCCTTTTTAGCTCACTATTTTTTTTTTTTTTCAGTTCCTGTTTGGTTTTGGAAAGGGGTATCTTCCGTCTCAGTGCACGGACGAGGGCAGGCACGCAGAGACCAGCCCTTTCTGTAGGAGCAGACCCGCTGCTGCATTGGCAATAAGAGTTTCCAGGAAGAATAGAATAAAAAGCAAGACAACAGTGCAAGAGGAACATTTTATAACAGTATAGTGCATGGCTGTCCCACCATCGCCAACACAAACTTCCAAACACGCAACTACGGTGGGATGCACGGCAAAAGACTGGAGCCACAGCTCCGACATCTTTTCAGAGTAAGACGTCAGGATCCCAGGCATCCGTTCGGTGTGTCTGTCAAAAAGATCATACATCTAAAAATAATGAGACTGATATTAAAAAAAAAATCAAGGAAATTCACTTTTATGTCTCATTACTCTGAATTCTTCCTGCTATTGCTCCATCTTTTCAAACCCTTATCAACGGTCACATCTGCTTGGCAACAAGAAGTGGAGGCACAGTCTTTGATGAGGTCTTGCAGGGCTCCTGAGACCTTAGATGGTCACTGACGGGAGATCACACTCAGGCAACCCCAGGGATCCCCTGGTTTGGCCGTCCACAGATAAAATCTGGGTGGGTGACCTAATATCCTCAAAAACTGCCATGGTGAGTAATCCCTGGAGATTTGGTGTTGCCCTCATAAACACAGGCTTGACAAATACCGTCGTCTTTTTTTTTTTTTTAAACATGAAAGGATCACGCTTGCTTTTAAAGTGATGTTTAGTCATAATATCCTGTTCCTATAGGTCAGCTGCATTGTGAGGAGGACATAGTCATTTCAAAACAAATGATGCGGGATCTGTTCTGCTGATACGCTTGAAAAATTGTACGTGCAACAGATGCCAATGCACAGTTCATTTGTACTAGACACAACTGATGGTAGATTATGTTCTATCCGGGAAACGTGCATACACGTTTCATTTCTGCCTGCACTGAGAAGAGGACAGAATTTTGCATTCCTGTACTTTTTACAACTCTTCCCTCACCCAGCTATAGCTTGTGGCCAAACTTTAGCCCTGAAGAACTGTGGTGGGGGAGCTTTTATCAAAAGGACTCCAGGGGCTGCTTCTGTCCCCTTTATGCCATAAGTTCAAGCAAAAGGTACTGCCAGGGAGTAGGTTCAGCTCCAATTTATACAGATAAATGGTGATGCAAAAGTCAGAAAAGTAGCAAAGTTTATAATCTCTGTACTTCTGGGGCAGACTGAGCATCTTTGACCCCTTTTGATGCCGTGGGGAGAAGTCTGTCAGGGCTGTTTCTTCTCATCCCTATTTCTTACGTAGGTTTTAGTGTTGTATGTGAGGAGATCACAGCAGAGAGAAAGGAAGATACAAAATCTCTTTTCTTCGCCTCTTGGCTAAAACCCAAATATTTTAAACATTTCTGCTAGGGGTTGATTCTCCCAGCGAGTCTCAGCGCTCTCATCTCTGACTGCTATAAACCGAAGACTGTTTACATGAGATCAGCACATGCCGATATCGCTTTACACTTTATGGCATGTGCACTTCATATATCGATAGCGATGGACAACCCATCCCTGCAAGCACTTTAGTGATCTTATGATTGTTTTTTTATTTGGAGAACAAGGGAGAAAAGCATGATGGAAGTCATGCAAATGGTTATATGCAAAGATCTGTTGATCTTGGGAGACCACTGGTAAATAATTTAACAAAGATCTTTAACAAGTCTCACTCTAAAGGAAAAAGTAGGTCCACTTTTCCCTCCTTTTCCAATTTGGACGTCCAGATCAGTACTGTGGTCCTTTAAAACAGCCAAACTCTGTATGAATTGCCATAGAGAGTCAGACACAGAATTCTGGCTGCCAAGTGTAAAAGAGAAAAATGTGACAAACTCCGTAACAGGCAAACATGGGGTAATCTCCCTTCCCGCAGAAGAGCTCATCTGAGCCCTGGAGACTAGCTAAAACATTAAAGCAAGAGGCTTTGCTCTACCCAAACCGCTATTGGCATGAACTCTCCAGTGATGGCTCTTCTCCAGAGGAAGGTTCTACAAAGCTTTTGATAATTTTATGGAAACACCTCATTACACATTTTAAGTATTCCCTTTACCATCTCCCTCCCAGAGGTATTTTAACCTCTCCAGTAAAATACAACTAGAGACATAACGTCTTGTCGTCTTTGGGTACCTGACCGTATGGAGGAGCCTTCACTGGAATGGCTGCTTCAAAGCTGCGGGTGAGGGTCATGGGTTCCTCACCAGGAGACACCTGATTCTCAGGCAAGGGAGCGCAGGGCAATTAGTCACTGTAAAACAGTCTAACGAAGCTGAAGAATTAGGAATTGCCTAGGCGCCAATAAAACCCAGCGCTTTATATGACTTGAGATGCAGTTGGAGGAATCTGGCTAATCTTTTACTCTCCTAGTAAATCATTCATTGAGGCCATCTGTGAAATATGAGAAGAGCAGCTTCAACCCAAGATTCCTGCTTAGCAAAGTTCTTACTAGCTTGGCTGGAAAGAAGCTTTCCTGATAAAGTTGATAGCTAGTCCAAGCCCTCATGGTTTCCAGCAGCAATAATCCTTCTGGGGAGATTAGAGAAGCAGCCGTTGAAGGTCCTGGAGTATGGCCGTGCATTTCAGCGAAGTTCAAGGGCAAAAAAAACCCAAAACAAACATCCACAGCACTTGCCAGGGGAGGGCCTGGCCCGGAGGTGCACCTCTCGATGCTTTCTTTTCCAGCATCTTTCTTTTTCAGTCAGGTCTGACATATGGCCCCCAAACCAGCTGGTCACAGCCCCTCAGGGACAGGGAGCATCAATGGGGCTCAAGGAGAGCACCAAGGAAGAAATCTGGTGCCTCAGTGGCCAAGACTGAACTGCAGTTTTGCTCAAGGAGAGGCATGGATGCCCTGGGGGAAGTGATATTCAGCTCTCACAGCTGAACCCAAACTCCAAACTTGCCTGTTTCAGGAAAGTTCATGTCTGAATTGAACGAGTACAGCGTGGGCTTGTGTCACTTGAGGAGAAATAAGTCATCCAAAACACCCCCACCAACTCTCCACTCCAGGCTGCTTATCTGTGTCCTCCACCCAGATGTGATTCAGTTTCTACAGGCATTACTACTAACCTGGGAATAGAAGAAAGTCCTCAGGCAAATATTTCATAGGGCAAAACAAATAAAAAAGAATTAGCTTACGGGAGAAATGGGCTGAACACCTAACCACAGCATTCATGAACACGAGTTATAATCTGCCTCCTCCAGGAATTAAGACAATAGTTTTTGACAGCTTTTTTTTTTTTTTAAAATCCTCTAGTTTCCAAACTCGTAGGATCTGCAGTTCCCAGGTGGCTCAATAACTAGAAGGAACAGCGAGTTTCAAAGTGAAAGATGAGATGTCCCAACTCCTAGAGCCAAATGCTTGAAGGGAAGTGAAGCAAAAACCCAAATAGGAGACAAAATAAGAGTGCAGCAGGACTAGAGGGACAACCATACACTTACCTGGTGCTGGGCTCTCAAAGAAGGCAAGGCTTGCAGACCAGGAGGCTGAGCAGGTCCCGCTTTTGAACTCTGTCAAACCCCTGTTGTATAAATCCAGACATTTATATCGTGCTTGGGCACCTTGCAGAAATACAGTCACAGAAGGGAAAATGCACCCCCTCCTCCCCTGTGCTTAAGCTAGGCAATAACGTGCTTGGCTTAGCGTTGAAGTCTTCCAAAAGTCTTGGTCCAAATTACAGCGCTCTTGATGACCAAGTAAAGTTGGGGAAGTGATTATGTCTTGGACCAGCATGTCTGACAAACAGTAGGAGCTGCATTTCCTAGAAGGACGGAGATCCTCTTTGCTATGTGAACTTCAACCAAAGTTTGGTGTGATAATCCCTCTGTGCTGCGGTTTGTAAGATTTTAACTATTCCTACTGTTTACCTTGGCTATCTGGTGCTTGGTCCGATGGGCCCTGTGGTCAGTAACTGTGTGGAACACATCAAATTTTCTGCCTTCTCCCTAAAACCTCCTCAGATCTAAGCGTAGCAGCATCTCATTGACCATTACACTGACCAGCTTATTAGTGGTGCATTTTCTGTTGTGGAGAGAAATAAAGCAAGAAAGATTGGAAGTTGCTTTATTTTGGTTTTAAAAGCAAAGTATATGACTGTTGAACTCCCTACTTACTAAGTACATAACTGTTGAAAATATTTTACTCTGTGCATCAGCTAAGGCATTAGGGAAGTTTCCTCCATTGCTATTCTTAGCATGTTCTGTACCATCCTTGGTAGGCAGGGCAGTCGGTGTGGGGGTACTGACTGCAGCTTGGACCCTTGCAAGTAGAGAGGTCTGGAAGGAGAAGCAGCAGGGAGAGCAGCCAGCATCCTCTCCCTGCGTCAGAAGCGAAGTAGAGGAGGAGGAAGATGATATCCAAAGGGTAACAGAGAAGTGCTCAACCTCAGCAAGACCAAGGAAGTATCGTGGTTGCGGCACTGAAAACCGCCTGAGCAGGGACACAGAGGACGTTTGCCCCAACACGGTGGAGTTGATACAAGAAGGGGATCTCCCGTAAGTGGCAGATGGGCTCTGGGACAGAGAGATTTTCCATTAGTTGGACAGGACTCATGTTGTTCAGCAGAAAACTACTCCGGCCTCCCAAGCACATCAAGCGTGGTGAATCCTCCACCCTCCAAATCACACGCAGTGAAGGCTGCAGGAGCATCTGTTATAAATCCTCTTCTCTGGGCAAGAGCAGGAAGCACAACTTTCACAAGACTCTCTTAAACAGGGAAAATCATCCAGGCCTTTTCTTTGCAAGACGCTGCACCCTTCCTGGAGCCCTTTGTGATCTAAGTTGTTTAGAAAGTAAATGAAATGGAGTGAGCCAGACAGTAATGGTTATTTCTCCAAGAAAGAAAAGCTTAATTTTACCATGGGGATCTTGTGTCTGCCATGACCCTTCCAACAGCTCACAGGAACGCAGGAGGAATTAACCAGCAGTGAGGACTGGTTCATTCTTGCAGATCTGTGAAGAGTTTCATCTTTGTTCTTAGAAGAAATATCCCCCCCGCCCCTGCAAAAAAACAAACCCAAAGACCACCTAGTCCTCAGCTGGTAACATGCAGCTTCTCCATAGCTTATGGCACTCTCCTTTTTCCGTCTCGCCAAAACAGACCTAGGGCTTGTAACCTCTTTGGAGACTTTCCTGGGCTACAGCTGAGACGGTCAATGAAGAGCAGGCAACCCCAGAGGAGCTGGTGCAGAAAAAATGAGAGGAAAGGGAAGCAGGAGGAGGATTACCAGGCTCAGAACCATTCGTCGTTTGCTCGTGGTTAGTATCTGCTCAGGTAACTGGCAATTGAGATCAACAGCTAGGACTTTTCCATCCAAGTGAGCTAGCAGTTGGGTTTCATTCAAGTAATTGTTCTAATGGATAATAATGTATTATTATGACTAGAGGGCTTATTACTAGAATGTTGTACTAAATTCAATAACCTGAACTCACCATATATTGTCCCTCTTGTGGGAGCTTCAGTTGTTTGAGAAGGAGCCTCAGAGTTGCGTGATCATCCCTAAAACCTTCTCCCCTAAGTTCCAACTTTGGAGAACAAGTTGTTCATCATATGCTGAATTCAGCCTTGGAGTAACTCCAGTGAAAACAAAAGGAGTAACAACAGGAATGGATTAGGCCCAATTGCTTTCACATTTCTCCAGCTTGAATTTCCAATTCCAATACTAAAGGAGGAGTTTAAAAAAAAAAAAAAAAAGAAACCTCACATATGGCACAGTGACAAATAGGCTTCAAAACGTAAGTCTGCCTGTGCTGTGACCTCATGCCCTTTGGAACGTGCACCAAGGTGAGCTTCCACAAGCTTAAACAAAACCTTGCTGTCATCTGGCAGAAGCAATATATATTCCTACTTCTGCCACTGTATTGTAACATTTTTTTTTGCTCAGAACAGTCAAACCCATCCTGCAGTTCTAGGCTGCTACACTTGAGATTACTGACCTTACACACGTCTGGAAAAAACCTAGTATCTGAGATATACCAAGCTGAGATATAAAGTCATGAGGATTTCATTTCATAAAAACATACTGAGTACGATTAAGTAGTGCGTGTTCTGGACTGACCCCATTTCCCAGGGAGAGTTGTGCGCAGACCAGGAGAAGGCACGGTCTCACCTGCAAACCCTTATCTGATAGATCATCACCTTGGCACCTCTCTGGTGCAGCAGATGTGAACCAACAGGGAGCAAGTAGAATAAGGGCCGAGAGGGAGAACCCCAGGCTCCTCTGCTGGCTACTGAGCCATGCTTTCTCTCCATGTGCGCCGCACCGCTCATTAGCTTTTCAGTAAGTTCCTTCTAACTTTGACCTGCTGTTTCCTGCTGCAGCTGATGAGCCACGAGTGCGGAATCGCTTCCTCTGGGCCAGTTCTTCAGTGCACGCTTTCAGTGGCTACCATGTGAAGTTAGCCTAAGAAAAAACATCGCGCTTGTTTTCACTGGAGTTATTCCCAGGCTGTTTCAGCGTGTTATAAAGCGGGTAACAGAATTATTCGGTGATCAAAGGACTAAGCTGCAAGTCGGAAGTCCCGGGTTCAGTTCTTAGCTCGTATTAAACCAACACTAACCACACGCCCTCTTTGTGCCTCCACACACTCATTTGAGAGTTTTCATAATAATGATGACACTCCCTTAAAGTTATTCCTAAACAAATATGAAATTTATGAAGCGTCACAGCAGCACAAAACGTTAAGACCAGGTTTGACCCATAAGCTTCACAAAGTAAATGCACAGCTTCGTTCAACTGACAGGCTGAAAACCGAGGAGTTCAGCTCAGCTCCTATCTAGCTCAGAAATCACTGTACATTGTTTGCAAACTTATCAGGAGTGACTCGAATCGTGAATTAGCTTCAGCAAGGCAGCTGGCAGGCTGCTGAGGCACACAATGCCTGCTGAATCTGCACTTCCTGTTGGAGACGTGCGAAGGAGAAGGCAAACTATGAAAGAGCAGAGAAACCGCTCCCAACTCAAGTCAAAACTACGTGCAGCACAGGCACAACAGGGCCGGTGGCTGATACGGGGGCCAGACCAGAACTCCCAGCAAGAACAGCGCTGGTAGTACTCAGCCCTCGCACAGCACTTGCCGCGGAGAGATCTCAAAGCGCTTTGAGAAGATCTGGCTCATCCATCTCCTGCCACCTCCTTGGGAGGCTGGGTTAGACCGCAGAGCTGGAAGGGCAGCGGCTGGACCTTCCCAGACCCACGCTGTAACCCTGCAGGCAGTTCTCCAGCACACAGCCCAAGGTCGGCGCTCGCTTATTTTTGTATCTCGGTTTGCAGTAAGTAATCCGGTCTATGTCAAAAGCAGCAGCAGACAGCGAGGCGTGTTCTAGCCAGTCTCACCTGAGCACTCACCTGGACACGGCAGCGGAGCACAGCTACGTGGTCGGGCGCTCGCTCTGTGCAGGCAGATGTTCCCCTCGCACTGCAGGTTTCAAAGCTGGAGCCGCTGTAATTCTCAAAGATCCAGGTCTGCGTGTGCCCACACAGAGAAATAACAGAAAGATGCTTCCTGCATGAGGTCTGATGGGAACACTGCAGCATCAGCGCTTCAGGGGGAAAAAACCCAGCCTGTGCACTGCAATTCACTAAAACCAACTGAAATATGCCACAGCATGCTTCTAAAAGACTTCACGGGGCTGGGAAAACAGCCAATATGCAATATAGCCCTTGAAAAGCTCTCTTGCTGTGAGTAGGGTCTTCTCATTCATTGCAGGTTGTCAGTAAATTTGATCAAAGTCTCGTCTAGCATAGGATTGTGTTACAACCAAAGAGCATCTGCTTTTTTTTTTTTTTTTTTTAAAAACTTTTGTGTGTTGTAACCAAAGAGGATCTTTTTTTTTTTTTTTTTTTTTTTTTAAATCAGTTTTAATGTTACTAATACAATGAAGTCCAAACCTCACTCTGGAACGTTAGAATTTTCTCTGAAAGGAGGGGGTTACATTGTGAGTGGAAAGAAAGAAAACATTAGAAATTTCTAGCAATAGAAGTTGCAAGATGAAGGCAGTTTGGACACACTTCAGCCAGCATTACCGCTGCTCATTAAATACCGCGTTGTGCTTTGCAAGCCACGATACGCCATCCTGTGGTCACCCAGATCACCATTAACTTCTCGCTTCTCGTCCAAAGCGCCCAACGCAGTCAGATACGCCTTGTGCGTGCTGGCTCTTACGCTTATATTAAATACTATATGCATTATGGTCCCTGTTGCTAACGCAAAGCAAAGCTGAAGAACTTCAGCTACTCTCCAAAATACACCTGGTAAACCCTGATAAGTGCGAGTTGTAAGATGGGGCGGCGGCATGGCCGGCTTGCTGCCTGCATACAGCCAATCCCTCTTCCTCAGCATGAGCCTTCTGTTGGCAGCAAGGATACCCATGACACTTCATGGGAAAACCATCCCTTTCTCCATACCAAGCAGCTGAACCAG
>NW_010543876.1:4299-15489 GCF_000687285.1 Phaethon lepturus | reverse complement strand
CCTGCTGAGTGACATTCTTCCTCCCGCTCTGCTATGGCGTGCTCTCTACAGTCCCTTGTCCCATCAGGTCCCCCATGCTCCCCCACTGCATCCACAGCTTTTTGGGCATCTTTGTCCCACTCCTACACCCTCAATTCCCCTCTTATTTCCCCTCTCCCCCCATGAAGAGTTCTGCCCACTAATGTCTGGGAAAATGTTTGATGGAAGCTGGCAATCCTGTTCAGTAACTATGCTGCTAAGGACACAAAGTTGAGCATCCAGCCTTGCTTTGGTTGGCCAACAAATGCAAGTATAACATTCAAAGCTGATACAAACTCTGTGTAAAGGGGCAGGAGGGAAGCTGTGAAAGTCCACACAAATTCAGCTAGCCTTCCATACCCCTCCTTGTTGCCCATCTGGCCCACCCTACCCGTGCTGCCTCACATTGCACATGCTGCTGGGTTTTAATACAGGAGGGGAAAAAGTTAAGGGGAAAAAAAAAGAAGAGAGAAGTGACCAGCAGCAGTAACAGTCCTCAAAAGGCAACTGTTTCCTATTACAGCGCTAGTTCTTTCAGCCTCTTTGATGTCGCCTCTCCCACACAAAGCTGTTTCTTTCACAGTCTGTTCTTGCACACGAACAAGATGTTACACGTACTATACGTAGCACATCCTCAGCTCTTATTTAAAGCACATTTGTCCCAACTCACTGTACTTTGCTCTCTGTATCGTTTTTCAAACCAATACTCATACATCATAGGCGCAGAGGCATTTTTATTCTAGCGCTCTCTTTCACTTTTATTTTTCTTCCAAATTCTTGGAGGTTCTGGTCATAAATAGAGAAGTGTTGACACTTAACTAGGGTTGAGACTAAGCTGCTAAGTTCATGGCCGTAGCTAAATTTTTCCAAAATTTTAAGGGCTTATAGAGCAAAGGGTTTGCTTTGTCAGAGGCCAGATCCAACATTTAGATTTAGATTCTGGACTAGTTAACTTTAGTTACATTCTTCATTCTACTTTGGCCCATAGTTTTTTTTATACCACCTGCTTCCTACCTGCGTATTACAGATCCTAACTTTTTCAGACCAAAAAAATTGTTGACCATGCATTGCATTGATAAACCATTACAGTTCTCATGATAAATTTAAATTGCAAATTTTGGGGGGCAAGGAAAATCTTTTTGCTCTATCACAATAGGGTTTCCATAATCTGCATTATAAACTACCCCAAGACAAACAATAGTCTGACACTTCTGCCAGCTTACTTAACTTCAGGGAAAGTTCAAAAGTGGTGGAGACCGTGGCAGAATGCAGGAGGTTTCTTTCAGTGATGCAAGGGTTAAATCAGTCAGCTTCTGAAAAAACAAACTCACATTATTGTCTTCAAGCTTCATTTGACTCATGTTTTTAAATATGAGCTACTTCTGCATAAACTATATCCAAATGCCTTGCAGAATTAAAGCACAACAGAAAATTCTTCCAGAAGCCACACATTGCATTATCTGAAAAATAATAAAAAAATCCCAAATTCTGCTATACCGCAAAAGGAGAGACATGCAAGAGTCCGCAAAGCCCACCAGGAATTTTACCACAGCTATTTCCTAAGACAGTCAACCTACAGTAATTAACAGCTAATAATAATTGTGTTTGTATGAAAGGTAAAAATCTCATGGCCCTCAGAAATAAGCTGAGGGAGACTAAAGGTGTTAGAATTATTATACAGTGCAAGATGATGCTTTTTGGACAGAAAGGAACTGCCAGAGCGCCTGGTGTCACTAACGGGCCTGTTGAATCACAAGGGATCATTACTGCAAACTGGTATTGAGAGATGCAAGACAGGCCACGCACTCTATTTATAAAGATGAACAAAACTTGTGGTCTTTCAGTATTAAGTTCTTTCTTTACAGTAAGGAGAAGTGTTTGAGGGTGTGTTACTAATGGTATGTTCAAAACATTATTGCCTCCATTTAAAAGAGCCTGGTATCAAACCAGCTGAATTAGTTCACTAAAAATAGGTTATCTTTTCTGTTTTCAAGGTGTTACTTCTTTTAAAACCCCACAATCTTTTGTGATCACCAAAGCTAACATGCATTCTTTAATAGCGAGAACCTACCTCCTCTGCATGTCCAAACTTTGTAATGCAAGAATAAAACAAATTGCTCCAGGTTTAAAAAGAAACTGTTGGCCCTGGCATGCTAATCAGAAGCAAGACTCAAACCCAAGGCCCAATAGGCCCCATATCAAAAGGCTTTAAGATCTAAAAGCAAGTAATAAAAAGCAGCTTTAATGCAAAACGGTTTGGACTGAAACAAGAGACTTCCGTTAAGTGCCCAGTACACTAATAAAAAGGATAGCCTTGAGGTACACGTACAAGTTAAAAGTGGAAGTTGTGTGCATTTGTATTTATGGGAATGGCAGCGCCAGGCCAGCAGCCCAGCCACTACAACCCGCTCACATGAGGACTCTTCATCCGCAGCAGGAAGCGAACCCAGGCTATCACGCTTAAACCAGCTCTGCAGCCCACTTACTCCCTTAGAAAACAAACCTGCCCTAAAACAACGTCTCCTTTTGATTTTAGCCTGATGACAAAGGTCCTAGCCATGAACTGGATAACCAGCCCTTAAAGAAACCCAACCACCAACTCCCTGCCCTCTCCAAAGACAGCTATAAAACCGAGACAACTGCTACTCTAATTTTGACTGGCAAGCATAGCTTGTTCTTTTTGGGGTGGATTGAGAAACACAGTCTGAGACTTGCCAGCAAGGAGTCTTTTCCTCAAAGTTTGAACAGTGCAAACCTCCATGAAAGTCTCAGTTGCTTAAAAAACCCCACATTTTTTATTTGAAAATTAGTTTGATAAGCTAGGTCTACATTCAGGGCTAAAACTAATTTATAGTCAAAGGAGCTAGTTACTACATCCTTCTCACTGGGTCATCCGGTGCCTTCAATGACCCGTCTAAGATCAATCACCGAATTTGCTAAGGATTATTTAACAGATACCAAGAAAGACTGAAATGCTGACTGGTAGGCAAAGTCCCTTTCCACTTACTATGGACAGTTGCCATTTATATAATAGCCTTGGAATACAAGAGGCAGTTTGTATGGCTCCAAAAATATTTCTTGGCCTTTACTCCAAAAAAGCAAATGAAACAGACCTATGACTTCATGAAATATTTGAACCCATATTAATGCAAAGCTTTTTTATTATGAAGTTACCGGGAAGATTATATGCAGATGAAATTCCTCCAGGAAAAACAAGTTCTCGTCTTTGTTGTCACACAATATATTAGCAGGGTCTACAGATAAGAATGTGAATATTTGCAAAAAATAATTTCCCAAGACTAGTCTATTGTGTTTGTGCACCAGAATACAAGAGTTCCAAATCCACCTAAGCCTGTTCAAGTTAACCTCTGCACGCAGCCCCCAACGTGGTTCTGTCTAGAGAAATGTGCCAGGTTAAAGCTTTATGTTTAAAGCTTTTAGCATTGAGTTGATAAAAATAGAGTACTCCATTTAACATGACAAAAAAAAAAATCCCACTTTCTATACAGTATAGCTTTCCTTGTGCATTTCAAGAATGAGTTTTCCAATAAAGTCTGCAGGACTCAGATTTACATCCTCACCCACTGACAGTTTAATTACTTTCATTGTAGGAGAAGGTATTTAATCACATACAGTCAGGAAAACAGCCCCTTAAATACAGGCTTTTGGGCCCATGATCCCCAATCTGAAATTCAATGAAGGAGAATGGAACATGCATACTGCAATCCATTTCCTGATTCAGAACACTTGATATTATCAAAACATACAGAGTTCCACAGCTGACACACACATTTTTCTAAACCAGTGGTAAAATCCTTCCAGCATTTTAAGCCCATGAAATGAGGATTCAGAGTGCTTCAGACATGATCTAAAGGCAGTGCTAGCCAATGAGCCATACAAAGACCAACATCGTAATGCTGTGCTAATTAAAAATATTAAAAATAGTCCATCTAAAACGCTGCTTGAATTACGCTGGTATTTGCTGGTATTTTAACCTTCTTCTCAACAGTTACAACATTAAAGGTAAGTCATCACTGATGATTCTCAAGAATAGATATGCATTAATGGTTCCTTATTAAAAAGAAAAGGAGCAGGAGGAAAACAGGAATTCTCAGACACTCATGGCAATTCAGCACAATAAGTCTGGTGAAGTCATAAAAAACAGTTGTTAAGTGTGTCAATAGTTATACATTAAAGCTGACTACCAGCACCAGCTGGCCTTCTTCCCCAAACTGGTATCTAATTCATCACAGACAAGACCGTTAACAAATCCAGAAATGCAACCTTCAGTCAGTTTTAGAGTATGCTGTACTAGCCTTTACACTGCAGTAAAGATTGATTCTGTAAGCAGTTCTCACACGCAATTAAGTGCAAATATGAACTATCCAGAGTATTAGAAAACTTAGTTTTAAAGTGAACAAGTGGTCTTACAGCTACGTGTGTGCAACAGAATGTGGTCCCGGATGGAACCTATTACATTACACAATGACATTCATTCTGACACAGACACGGTGTGCGTGTGCGTATTACATATGTATTTCATAATAGAGCAACGTCTTCTGAGGAGTGGAGAATAGCCAGAACACTAAAAAAAATGCTGTAACAAGAGTGAATATTTGTGCGTTTGCTTTATGAAGCTTACATTCTAATGTTTACAAAGGCCAGCACTTATATAAGACTCTCCACTAACAAACAAATCTGGAATACATCAATCGTACAGGTAAGTCAGCCAAAAATAAGCAATAACTATGATGTTCTCAGTTTTAAGAAAGCATGCAATAGGTTTCCCCCTCCTGCCACCCCTTGTTCAGGTTTCTAAATCACAGTACCAATAAAAGCATGGTATAATGAAACTGGGGCACAGGTAACAGGTTGAATTTTATCACAGACTGTTTATCAATATTTTGCAAATGTAAAAGCAGCCTTCTTTTAGCATCAAGAAGGCAGAGAAGATACAAGCATGAATAAAAAAATAATTAAGTGATTTAAGACATCAAAAATTCAAGAAATAGCACTGTGCATATACAAACAAAATTAACATTCAATACTGTAGAGCTCATTTAAAAATGGCACCAATGGACAATATTTTACAATATGCACATTTATTTGAGGTGGGGAACTAATGCTCCACAGGTGAAAATGATAATACAAATCATAGTGCCGCTATTGGCCCATTATGGTACTTCTTACAATTTAATGGAAACACTTTTAAAAATAATCTGGTATGTACACATCTTCTGGAGACTCGACGGCTTCTTTAGAACAGAAAAAACCTATGGTTCTCCCCCCAACACTTTTTAGCCAGACAGTATTGCCAGAGATTGTGCTCACTTTTAAAGCACATAATCTTACTTTAAATTCAGTGCTATTTTCTTTCAAAAAGATCAGAAGTTGTACTTTTAGATAACAAAAGCATTTATGTTACAAACATTCAAAAAAATGGAAGCTTATGATTCTGGCAGACAATGTTGCGTATTAAATACAAACCAGCCAGCAATTACTGAACATAAAAAACTTACTCAATCATAAAAAAATACTATAATTCATCACCACAGACTTTTTACATAGTTATAAATAATAAATAGCATAACACAGTAGATTACAAACGGATTTATTTTGCCCCGTTAAAGTCTTTAAAAAGTAAAATATCTATTGTCTTACCTCAGACTGACCAAGGTACTGTATCAAGACTACTCATAGCCCAAATAGAACTCCTTAGCCAAACAATTTGCAGAGCTCTTATTCAATTCAAATTTTTAAGCCTTTCCTTAGAAATCGAATATTCACCTAACTGCTTGCCGTGCTCATCACCAACAAAGGTATAAAAGCTGTACACGGCAGCTGCAAAGGGTTTTGGGCTGCCATCTCACAGCAGAATTGAGACTGCCCACAGCACCTTGCAACGGAGCACACCTTGGAAAGGAACACTAAGGAAAGCAGCATCGACGACAGATTCTGGTAAGCACTCTATAAACAAGCTGTACACAAAGGACTTTTCCCACCCGCCCCTCTGGTTTACATTCCGTAATTTTGTAACAATGTCCCCTAAGGCACAAAAATACCTATGACCTCAATGCCACAGGAGACATCGATGGTGCCATACATGGTTCTCCTACACAGTAGTTTAAATAACTTAGTTATCTGCACTGTATGTCATAGATCGAGGCATGGATTAATTTTCCTTGGGCAAATCTTGCTGAATATTGAACTTATTTCATAGAACCTGTAGGATAAAGGATCTGGGAAGAGAACTATGCAGCTATTTTAATCATATTCACAGAGTATTATTATTTCTTCACTGATGGCAGAAGTGCCAGTCATTAGTTATTTTGTTGTGGGATTGGTTGGGTTTTTTTTAATGTAATAGAGTGAGATTTCCAGACCTACTGTGGCCTGCAGTCATAAAAACAACTAGCAGCATTAAGAAAATAAAAGATTTTTTTTCTCCCTTCTGTAAGAGAATTTGAGGCTAGTAACTGAAAAAAAGCAAGGAGAATAATTTTACCCAATGGTAGAAGTGCCAGAGAATAAATTAGTATTTTCAAATCCTTCCGAGCCAAATGATTTCCCTAGACATAATGACCACGATAATGATAGAAGTAATTTCCTAAAAATTGCAACACTAATAGGTAGTTACCTATTTTTGGAATCAAAAAGTGTATACAAGTTCCTGAAAGCAAAAAGTTAGTATAATCCGAGCAGACATGTTGTTTAAAAAATAAATTTGCAAAACCAGACATTAATATGGTCTACAATGTCCATTAAATGGATAAATCAAATCAATTCACTGGAAAGTCGCCAAGGATTACAGTTACAATAATTTTTCCTTTTAATAACCCTCATGTTAATGGTTCAAGGATCAGAGTTCGTTTCTCTGTACAAGTGTACGGTAAGGGAACAACACAGCCAGACACTAGCTCAGACCTTAAGTCACTTAGGTGAGAGATCATCCATCAAAATGAATGAAGAGCATGAGTTTGAGCATGTTACTGGAGACTCTGTGGTTATGCTGCCTTTAGTCAGTGAGTCAGAGGAAGAGCCAACACTGCTGCTACTCCCATCAAGAATATCTGAAGACAGGCTGGGGAAAAAGAAAAAGGTTATTTAGTAACACAGGCACGATGGCTTTGTGTACAAAGCTAGCGTACTTTTGCCTGTGTAGAAGAAGATGTAGGAGACCTATACTACCACTCAGTCTTCACTGCAAGACTGGCAGCCCTGAAGACTCCTTGTTTTCTGTAGCATGTTATATACATATTCATGCTCCTTATGGAAATAAGGAGCAGAATTTTATATTTTTTTTAACATGCAGAATAAATTATGACTTTGATTTTAATCCGTTACAGAAAGGAGGTGACAAGTAATGAGAATAAAACCTTAAAAGGTTATAGGAAAGGAACAGTAAGAATCTAATCAGCAATACAGCAAAGATGTCATTAATTAGCTAGTATGTTCTTTAATATTGCACTACTCAAAGCAAGATTTTGAAACCTATTTTTCCCCTTGTAAGTAAGGAATTCCTATGTTTGGATTTTGAAGTCTTGATAGAAGATTCCAGAGGGCACATAAATTGATGCTTCTACAATTTAGCTGGAAGCAACACACAAAAAAATTTCTAGGCAGTTTCAAGTCTGTAAGCAAACTGAAATTATAGCAATACAGAATTGATATTTTAGAATACTTAGTATCTGACTCTTGACAAAAAAGAACTCAGCTTTTTATGAATACAGAGACAGACTACAACACTAAAAATTATGAATGTATCAGTCTGAACTATGTAACTGCAACAACTATTCACACACACATTTCTTAAGTATTTGGTAAGTACCACAGACACTATATGACCACTGCCTACAACATACTGAAAAGAAGAAGCCTCTTTGAGGCGAAGTAACTTAGCTTATGAGCCAACAGGAATTTGTAGCAATTAGATTAAATATGAAAGTTTTGATACATAAAATCTAGGCTAAGATTTGCTCAGGAAGAATTATCAAAGGAGTAGGAACATTGTCACACTACACTACCACGGGAATAAGTTCCTAGTAATATGAATATACACACTACACACAAATTACTTTTTTCTGGGGAAAAAAAAACCAAACACCACCACAAAAACAAAACAAAACAAAACAAAAACAAAAAACAAAACAAAAACAAACCACACACAAAACAAAACAAAAAAAACCACACCACAAAAACAAACAAAAAACCAAACCCAAACCAAAACCCACACAACAAAAAAACCCACAAAAACCAAGAAAGTTTGTAATAAATGCACATTCCCTGTTTCAGCATTTCAGGGCACATGAAATATTTTACCATGAACTGAGATCTGTCAGATGTGTAACATCTGGAGAAAGCATGTTGGTTGTTCCTTGAAAAAGTCTCTTTGGCTGACTTTCAGTTTCCATTTCACCTAAGGAAAATAGTGCAAATAATCAAACTCACTGGAGTCTCTAGAACGTCCCTTTAAAATTTGTCTATTGTAAGAGAGAGGTTTGTCCCACAATAGAGCAAGGTTGCATTTGTAACAAAAGTCCTCCAATTCAGCCAACCGAGCGCTTGGGTAAGACATTAATTTGATGCTAGCCATTGTTTAACCATCCAGTCCATCCTCAACTAATGCTTCAGCAGTATCTGAGGGGCTACAACCATCTCAAAGACACAAAACCAGGCACTTAGACTACCATCAGACAAAATAATCTAAAGCAAACTAATTGCTGCAACTTAATTTTAAGTAAGCAGTTGAGATGAGGCAACTGACGTAAGCCAAAGTACAGACATTAAAATTCTTAGCGATGATGAAAATAGGA
Organism: Phaethon lepturus; assembly: GCF_000687285.1. Classification (NCBI taxonomy): domain Eukaryota; kingdom Metazoa; phylum Chordata; class Aves; order Phaethontiformes; family Phaethontidae; genus Phaethon; species Phaethon lepturus. The sequence continues at coordinate 6,658 of NW_010543876.1, read as the reverse complement.
ACGCCAGCTTGGTTCACAGTTTCACCCTCCTGCATACAACAACTTCTGATGCATATGTACACTTTTACAGAAAAGCTGAATTGAAAAACAAAACAAAACATCGGCATCTGTATGCATTTCCACTTACTCATCATGGATCAGACTATCTTTGTACCTGTAATCATCTACTGACATTAAGAGATTAAACATGATGGGGAGAAGTCATTTAATCTGTTTAGCATAATCTACCCTGAGAATGAGGTAGCTCATTAATAGCTTCTGTACAATAGACACATTTGGAAATATCATGAACTTGCCAATAACAAGCTTAAAGGAAAAAACCCCTCTCAGCTATTTTAATTCTTAGTTTGGCAACAGAAACATATGATACGGAAATAAGTTTTCTGGCTTTTTACCTACTACTACAATTCACAGCAGTCATGGTGTCAGTTTGAAAAGCTGACAGATTATTATAGCAAACCAGTATATATTAATACGTTATGGAAGAGAGTTTTACTACCACTCATTTTATGAAAAACTGATAACCCTCCCAAATTTCCTATTTTCTTTAGCCCACGGGAATACATTCCCTTCTCTGAAGGGAAGGAATAACAGCTTCAATCAAGCAGAATGGGCAAAAAACATTTATAAAATACTTGGGTCTTTTACAAAAACGAAGAAAACCCCAAATCACCAACTTAGGTAACTCTTTTGCTACTTGAAACTTCACAAAGACAAATCTGCACCACTACAACACATTGCACAGACTACCAGTATTAATTCCCTATGGCAGTGAAATGTTCTTCGATACATTGCTTTCTTCCCTCCACATATCACAGTGTCAATTTATGTCATGTCTGCAGAATATGAACTGTAAAGCTACTGCTAAAATTCAGAAAACAATATGATTATGTATTTAGGAAAAGAAATTAGGTTCATTTAAATTGATTAGATGTTTTAAAATTAAGTAACATTTTGAAAATTCCTTGGCATTTCAAGTAAAAAAGGCAAACTCTTATCTCCACTTTGTAAAAGATGCTCCACAACAGCTCACAGATGGGGTGAAGAAAGCTTGCCCTTTATCAGCACTATTTTAATACAATCTGTCTAAAGTCTACTGTAAAATGTTTAAAGTATGAATATCTATTCCCTATTGATCATTCAGCTTGACTAACTTTTGTTCAATTTTTAATGCCTCTCAAATTCATAGAATATAACAGTCAAGATAGAATTCGCATTTATGAGTAAACTTGTCTCTCTCCCCTGTCAATTCAATATAAATTAGACAACATTCTTTACTTGATAGGAAAAGCAGTCCTGAGAAAAAAGTAACCAGTAAATTTTCTCAAATGCTACATATAATTCCTATAAAATAAAAGGACATGCTTTTGGTGCAGTTAAGAACCTCTAAGTTAAAAAAAAAAAGCAGAAAGGGTAAGCATAGCTAAAGGCACACCTGTAAGTATCTCAATCTTATAATTTTGCTATGGAGACTTGTTCTGAGATGTAATTTGAATATCCTTAACACAGAATACTTCCAGGAAAGAATGCAGTTTTCCCCCTTCAGGAGGAAAGAGCACTGATCTACTCCATTTCTCTAAACACTAACCCTCTGAACTTTCAGAGTAAAAACAAACATTCAGTACTAAGTTTAGAAGATACTGCCTGATAAGCAACATTCCTAAGATGATCCAAAGGGTGTGCACTGTGCAGTGGTACTCTTCAGAATGTCAGGGCTAAGGAGTACTCATAACATTTAATTCGATGTGAAATAAAGTTTGCCTCTTTCAAGCAGTAGCTGCTTTTAAAGTGTTTCATTCTTGTGTTTTAGACTAGCTACTTTATTTTTAAGTTACAGCTGGCAAATTCTAGTTTACAGTGGATACAAGAGCATTATATTTACATAACAACAACAAACATATGGAAGAGAGCAGGAAACATATCCAGCTGCAAAACTACATCCATACTAAAACATCTGATAAGGTACATACACATACCTTTTCTTTTAATGGGGCCAAGAACACTGGGCCTGATACAGTTGATTGGACTTTGACTCCTCCTGCTAGAGAGAGGATACTGATAGTCAGGTCTGTAAAGGTTCCAAGTTTGAACACCACCATACCTAGCATCAAATCAACACAACCACATCACATGAAGTGTTCCTTAAAACTATTCCTGCACAGCTGGAATTCTTAGGGAGTCCAAATACGTAGGTAACAAAGAAGTGCTGCCTGTTAGAGCGGATTATCTGCCATACAAAGCTGTTGTAAATTTTTTAGGTCTTCTTCCCTTGGTGCATCACATCCCCACTTCAATCCATTTCTAGACTGTGTGTAATATTCATTTAAAATTGATATGCTGACAAAGTTAATGAAGTTCA
>NW_010543876.1:2391-4268 GCF_000687285.1 Phaethon lepturus | reverse complement strand
CCTACAAGTTACCAAGTCTAGTTTAAAGTTCACACAGGCCCCTATAACAGCACCCACATAAAGTTACCACTGGTAAAGGTCGAATTTTCAGAGCATTTTTATGTGGCAATACTTCAGCTATTGCAAAACTAAAGTCTTTTTTAATGCCTTAACATCAGCTTTAACTAATCTTTGTGATAGCCTTGGAATTTAAGCCAATGTATACCTGTTATTTGCAGATGTTACTTACTTGGAGAATCGCCTTGTTGGACTAGGAATAGGACTTGGAGGTAATCCATTACTGCTCACAAACATTTGCAAAGATGGTGAAAAACATTGCTGCAGAAAAAGTTACATTAAGATGCTTCAGAATTTCCTTTTAAATACTCAGGTGTTTCTCCCCACCCTCCAAACAAAACATCCCCAATTAAAGAAAACCTAGTATAACAGAAAAAGGCAGAGATGATCAAACACAATCTTAGAAGCATTAAAACTTAACTTGCAAAAATATACTGGCTAATGCAATACTGCCCAGATTAACCTAAAATTCAAAAAATCTGAACTTCAAATAGATGCTGTTTTCTAAATAGTTGTTTCTGTTCTTCCCATTACATTTAGAAACAGCAGTACAGTACTCCGGACTTACTTCTTTCAAGGGGTTTGTTAAACAAACGAGTTGAGTTTATTCAAAATACATCTGACCTGAAAATTTAACACAGTATTCCAGAATAGAACAGAGTATTTAGCTCAGTGGTTCTGCAGTTAATCTGAGCTTAGCCTGTGAATGCCTGCAGTTACGCACAAAAATGTTTCTGCCAAGTTATCCACTACGCTTTACAGTTGTGATGCTGAAAGTACAGGACAGCATCAGTGTTATACTAGGAACGCATTTATCCAGCGTGAGTATGTGGCTGCTCCATGCATCAATACTGGTAGAGGCACGCCATAAAATAGTAGCAGTACAAAAGCAGAACCTCAAGAGGGTGAAAACAAGGCCAAGCAGCTCATCTTTAAACACAGTTGCCAGCTTTTCTGTACTACATTTCAGTTTTCCAGTCCTCACAGGAAAAAGTAGTTTATATAAGATCTACATCTTCCCTTTTTCCAGCATCTGCTGTAAGTCTTCAGTGCAAATTCAGCATGTCCTTCTTCACAGTGAGTTTACACCTTCCTTTCCACAACTGATAGACATGTTTTCATCCTCCTCACCACACAGATTTGCAGCTTCTGGTCTTTGCCCACACTCTTACTCTACACACATGATACATTCCAATTTTGCTGCTTCTTCCCCAGCGACCCCCTCACTTATGCAGCTGAAGATGATGTCCAAATCTGATTACTCTAATGAAGCTTCCCTAGAATCAGAACCCTAACCCATCCAAACATCACACAAAGAGCAGCAACTGAAAACATTCACTGTGACAGAACTGGCACACTGCTTAAACTCCACACGCTCTAAGATGGTAAGCATCTGACTCTTGGAAACCAATAAAATGTGGGTTTGGGTTGGGAGTGTTTTGTTGTTGGTTGGTTGTGGGTTTTTTTTTAAAACTATCAAACAATTCGTGAAGTTACACGGGTCTTCATAGCTCACCTTGGTCTAAAATTCTAAAATGTTCTCTCAGTTTGGTATTTCACGTATCCTACCTTTCCTATTCCTCTTGTAGGTGAAGGTGCAGGCGAAACTGGAATGAAGTCTATTCTCTTTGGGGAGGAAGATTTCTCAGACTTGTCCAAGTCATTGTCGCTCTGTAAACACAAGGTTTCAGACTTAACACTGGCAAAGCATTATCACCTTAGAATCCAAGGCACAACCTTCTAACAGACAGTCACTGGGCCAAATGCACAAAATAGCTAAGCAGATGAACTTAAGTTCTTCTTCAATTATATTCACAGTC
>NW_010543876.1:0-2360 GCF_000687285.1 Phaethon lepturus | reverse complement strand
CTTTCCCTTAAATTCATCAGTTGAGTGTAAAAGTAGAATTAAATAGGAAACATCTATAAAGATATTACCAGACTCAAGCTTTCCTCCCATGACTGGCTTATCTGCATTGCTGTTTGCACTTCCCTAGAATATAAAAAATCCCATCAGTAGCTACAAAGAGGATAACTCTGGCTATTTCATCATCTTGTTTCAATAACACCCACCTTTCATGTGCTGTTTCTCTGTTCATTAAATCCACTCCTTCCTCCTGCAGGAGATAAATGTCAGAAGTTTTCTCATAACACTTCAAAAATGCAAGGTAGTTTAAACATGACAATAATAAACCTTGCAAGGACGCCTCCTTGTTGAAATTAAGTATTAAAAAAAGACCGTTTCCTCTAGTACTTGGAACTAGAACAGGAGACTTGGAAACTCCATAGGGAAGAAACTCCCATTATCTAAGTACTTCAATACTTTAAAATTATATAAAAATAAACACTTTAAAATTTATACAATAAAATATATAGTTAAAATTATATATTACTTTTCATTCTCTTACTAAATATACAGATTAAAAACTACACTTACCCTTCTGATCTGATGAAGTCGGCTACTAGGAATACGAATAGGAGATGATGACAACAACTGAAAAAAAGTTGACAGCCACAATGATTAAATCACACATCAACAGCTTGCATACATCCTATTTACCATCACCTACATTCTTAGTGAATTAAAAATGAGCTGTACAACTACTGTGGATGACTCAAATAATGTTGCAAAAAGAAAACACTGACCTTCAAGAGAAAAGACTTGTTTTACCACTTAAGAATTCATTCTATCACTCAGCGAGCGGCACAGATTTTAGACTTGCAAGCAGATAGCACTCAGCATCTCAAATACACAAACAGCTATATATGCCATTTAGACAAGTGAGGTATTCTAAGTCAAACTGCAAACATTATACAATTTCCTACTGCCTAGAGTAAGACAACAAACTCCTGTACTAACTTGCTCAACCAGTTGGCTATTATAAAGGAGAAGTCTCAGTGTTTCAGCTCAGTCTTGAACAACGCTCCCTAAAACTTTACTCCTGCAATTTTTCAATTGCATAAAATTCTATGCATCATCTACCATCACATACAAATGCACCAACAGTTCCCACTCAGGATGTCCATGTGTCTACTGTAACACCTACTGATTTGAGTTCCAAAATTTTGGATTCTTAAGAAGTCTCATAACAAAAGATTTTGAGCTAAAATTCCATCTCACTTTTTCTGAACAGAAGACATACAAGAAACATATTTCAGGATTTTAAGTTCTAAGGGTTTTAAGAAAAGCAATACTTAATCTTCACTACTCTGAGATGAGAAAGAAAATTTTTAGTGGAAAAGAGCATATAGATCCCCAAGTTGACAAGCGTGAAAAAAAGAAATGCAACATCTTTGAAAAGTTAAATAACTGCAGTACTGTAGCTAAATAACTACCAGACTTGTAGAACAGAGGGCAGAATATCATCCCGCAAATAAATTACTCTTCTTTAAATGATTTTCTGATGTCTAGTGTTCAGCCTTTGCAAAAAAAGAGCAGCCTTGTCAAAAAAAAACAGGTCAACAAAGACTTGTGACTCCCTCTTCCATGTTTACAACAAATTAAAACAGCCTTCCAAGACTTTTAATTGTGACAGCAGTTTTCTCTAACAACCCAGGGTCAGGTCCAAATTAACTTTGAGGCTGTACTTAATACTAGGAATCACACATCGTTGTCTTTGTGGGGACATACAGTTAATACACAAGTATTATTTCATTGTAGGTTGCTGTTAGAGGTGAAAAAAAATGCATATTCTGCAGCCTGGAAGCTTGCTAGGATGCTTAGTGCAAATACAGGTCAAGTCTAACTTCATTTCTCCAGACCGATTATTTCCTGTTAGGTGTAAACAAAACATGCTTAAGATTCCTTACCATACTGTGGCGGCTCATAACTGTTGTACTGTTCCTGCGAGTTCGCAACACATAAGGCTGAAAAACCTGTGAGTTGTCACTGGAGGGAAAGAAAAGTTTTGTGAACAACTTCCTGAGGCGTGCTTGACTTAAAACTACACAGTGCTACCATACAGGCTCCAATCTCCCGTGCACTGGAAAGATCCATTTTGTTTCGAGAACTGCTACCTTCGCTGAAGGAGCCCGGTACTTTCCTCCTGCGGACCCGTGGCGATCCGCACACTGCGGTTCTGCAGTTACAAGCAACACCTCGCTGCCTTGACTAGAGCGTGCCGCGAAACAAGCCACGCGTTTCAGCGGCCTCCACCACGCACCAGCCAGGGCGCAGGGAGAGCCAGGCCCCGCGCAGAGCACGGCCGGCAGTGGGGCTCGGCGCGCTCC
>NW_010543875.1:0-26924 GCF_000687285.1 Phaethon lepturus | reverse complement strand
CCAACCTGGTGATTCTGTGATTCTGTGATCTGGCCTCGTATTTTCTCTCCAGGAGTTTCAAATAACATATAGTGAGGAAAGAGTATAAAAAGAGTGAAAAGATTGCATAATATACTCCCACAATATTCTGTCAGTCCCCAGCAATTTTTTACTTGGGAATTCCCAAATCACATCTGCCATCTTTGAGCTTAATCGTATTTTAGAAATTTCTGTATTGCATGGTTGTGTAATTGCTTTTGAATTAATTAAAAAATTTTTGACAGCCTTATGTAATTAGCGGTGAGATCCACAGTACCCATGTCGCTACCATGGAGTGAGCATTTGATGCCAATTGCCAAATTTTCCTCTTTCACTGTAAAGCTGCAGGGAGCACACAAACTGAATTTCTTCTGATGAAACTAAAGTGGAACTTGTGCTGCACATGTGTCTCTATTTTAAATGAAGCCTCTCTCTGGGACACTGTGCATGAGCAACTCGTTCCTCAAGAGACTCTGTAAGCAGGATATACTCAGGAGTATATATTAGGAATATGAAGTGTAATTTATTGCTTAATATATGCAATAGATAGGACTAAAAAGCTACCAGGTACCACTCTCAAAAAAATGTTCCATGTGTCCTGGTGTTCCACAGTGGGTGCCAACCATGCAGGGAAATGCTGAGCCTCCGAAGTGTCTTGCATTATCTTTGATGTTGCTGAGTTGCCATCTCCTGTTTGTTTTTTTTCCTTGAGATTTTAAACCTTTAGAACGTAATGTTTTTCAACCATTACTTTTCCTCTCTAACCGCTGGGCTGCTGTCTTTTACCTTCTCAACAATTACATTGCTGTCTGTGCTTTTCCTTCTCTTATCTCGCATAATTTTAGGTCACATAGTATTTCACAGTTTCCTAACACTTTTCATGAATGAACCCAAGCAGAGGTCACACAGCTGCAGTGCCTAAGCTGGGGACATCAGGCATCTATAGAATGGCATTGTGACATTTTCTGGTGTGTTTTGTGTTTCATTACTAGTAACACTTAGCAAATTTTTTTTTCACTGTTAATCAGCAATGAGTGGACTTTCTTGCTGGCTCCCTCAAAGAACTCCAACAGAGCTGGAAGGCATGGTTTCCTGCTAAAAAAACACCAACTAATCTTTACTAATATATCACACAAAGATTACAACAATATATATGCAGATTTGAGTTTCCATTCCATAAAAGACTTAATTTTTAAAAGAGTACTTACTGCTTTTTCTCATAACATACATAAGTACCTTAATTCCTTTAGTATTTTTAACAAAAATGATAGTATTAACTGTGTTCAATTCCTAATGACTAATTTTCTGTTACCTAACATGTAGCATTAATGACTGCAGAAGATTACAGAATACATAAAAAGTATAAAAATGCTGCATTTTTCAGTCTGGGCACAAAGAAATGTTGCAGAGAAATCTCTCATACCAAATCTCAGCTGTGCCTTGACTACTAAACATATTACGGTATAAAATAATATATTTTAATGCATTTGTACTAATTTGTTAAGGTAAATTTATTAGTCATAATACATATAAATGAACTATGGTGTGTCAACTCAATTAGTGTTCTTAATCATGAGTCTCACGTCATTTATTCTGAGACCACAAGCAATGCAGTAGATTTTGAGGAGTTTTTACAAAGCTACAGTGTTTTGCAGACTAAGTTTACAAAATACTAGAGAAAACTGTTTTTTAAAAAATAAAAATATTTTTAAATTATTATTTGTACATTATTGTAATTAAAAGCGTAAAACTTAAGTGAAAAGCAATAAAACCAAATTATTATAATTTATTTTCCTTCCCCTTCCTTCTTCATCCGTAAGAGCAGCTGTAATTACTGTATGTGAGCATTTACGCTTGCCAGGAAAAAGCTAAATAGATGTAATTGATAGCAACAGCTCAGTTTCTCAAGTGAGGAGAATGAGTGCTTGTGCTTACATCCAGTAATTGCAGCCAGTTTTCCTTTCCCAATCTGCAGCAAGTGACCTTGCCGTGGCTGCAAAGAAAGAGCTCTTCCCTTGTTGGGGCAGTAGAAAATGGATAAATCCAAAAGAACGTTGACCTTAGAGAAATTGGAGTGACCATCTTCTGAATTAGCAGAAGCTAATGTCGCTGTAGTCTCAATAACACCTCTCTATCCGTGCATGCCGAGTTTGCCTTAGGTGAAAGATGGACACGCAAAAGAGTGTGAGCTACACATGCGGAGAGGATGCCTGCATTTGTTATGTGGCACATTCTTTCCAGTTTCTGGGAATAGCAAGATGGTAGTACATGTCCTCTTTAAAATCTCTTTTTTAGGTTGCAGACCAGGAAGAACACAGATCCAGATGGTTTAGCTCCACTGGTTTGAGAAGGGAAGACTGGGCAAAAGAGCCAGAAAGAGGGAGGGCATCCAGCACAGATCGTCCCCATGCATCTTTCTGCAAGCAGCAGTTTTAAGGCATTGTGACCCAGAGGTCGCATCTGAACCATCATTTTCCATAACGATGGAATGTCTATTTATACTTTTGTCTTCCTCAACATTCAGTGACAAGTTCCTTAATTACCTATTTCTTTGAAATCCAGTGCCTGATGATATCACTGGTTGTATTAAGATACAGTGAATAATCACCCTCTCCGTTTTCTCTACCTCTTTCACAAGGTTGTAGACCTCCTTACATTATCAGTCATCCCTTTGATGAAACAAGGAGTATAGGTTTCTACAGTTCTTGTGTGGAAGATGTTCCATACTCCTAGTCCTCCTTCTTCTCCATCTCTGTCATTTCTCAAGTTCACTTTTTTTCCTTTTGAGTATGAGTGGCTGCAATGGCAGCTGGATAAAAAAGGTGGGCCCAGCACAGACTTGCAGAGCAGCGTAATGATTTTTTTCTGTTATCCTGAATTAGAAATATCAGCCTTAGAAGCTAAATGCAAGCTGAGAGCAGTTGTTTTGAGTTCAACTTCAGTATTTAAATGGGTTAGACAAGCTGGGAGAACAAAAGTTTGTAACCTGTGGTGCAAGGTGAGAGGGATGAGATCACTACTTGTTACAAGAAAGAAAGGCAATTTGTTGCCGCTAGAAAGTGGCAGCACTTGCTAGAAGCTAGCTGGGGATTTAAGGTAGCCCAAAAACCTAATAACCCTATTGAGTCCAAGATATTTAGTATATGAGCTTTTTTTTCTGAGGCTTATCTTTAAAAGGCATTTGGTTGATCTCCTTGGGTCATCAACACTGAGATGTTAGAGAAGAAGCTGTTGGTTTGTGAGATGTGTTTTCCCATTTACGATGGGATGTTGCTATCCTTTATCAAGGGTAGAGTTTGTTCTGGTGCAAAATGGTTGTTTAATGATGTCAGCCACATAGGTGCATGCGATAAGGGCATTTGGTGCCTTGCATCAAGTGTGTTGCTGGCAGTGCAGATCCAGGAGTTTGGATGGTTCTTGTAGGAGTGGCACCTTTTTTTGCTGGTTGTGAAGATGATCTCCAAGCCTTGCCTTTGCTGCACTGGCGTGAGCAGGTTCCAGTGGCAGTTTACGTCTGTGTGAGGAGAGCCTGCTCCTAACGAGGAGCTTAACAAAGCTGAGGGATTGCTTGAGCAGTAGAAGCAGATGTTCTGGAAAAAATACATGAGGTAGGATCATTTCTCCATGTGGGTTATTCTTAAATGATTGTTCTGTATAGCTTCCCTGGGAAGTCTGTATGTGGCATCTGTGGATATATGATAGTGTGAGGCTTCTTTCTCCATCAAAGAAGGTTCACACAAGGCGTTTGGAAAGCTCATTTAAAGCTGCCCATTGAATTTAGCATACTTATCACTCCCTCTCTGCTCAACATGGTGTAACTGCATGGCATAGTTAAGTTGAACTCAGAATTACTGTTCTCAGCTTGTAGTAAGCTTTGAAGGCTGCTGCTACTGCTAAGAGCAAAATTAGAGTCTGAAAGTCTGAATGCTTTTTAGTTTTTTTCTACCTATTATGAGATACCACTGGTTATGAAACTGCCATTGCCTTTATCTAGAAGTCAGCACAGCTACAACATGACCAGTAGTATTTCCAAGTCTAGTTCCCTTTTTGACCACTGCTGAGAACTGGACTGATATTTTTAGAGACCTTATTCATGCTAAAATGTGAGGGTTTTTGAGTGGTAATGACTGATATAGAATCTATTTTTCTGTGTGTACAGGTTTTTTTTCCTAATGGTCATCACTTTCTATTATCAGAAATTAATTTCATCTGCGATTTTACTATTTTACCTTCAGTTACTTGGTACCATGATCTCCCATAATTCTTCACCAATAACTTGGATCTTACTGCCTTGAAAATTGTTGTCTCATCAGCAGTCTTCATCATCTCAGTGTTTTGCCCTTTTCCCTCTCATTTATGAATATGTTTAAGAGCAAAATATCTGAGCGGTCACTCTGGTAGCTTTGTTCCATCGTGAAAACAAACCCATTGTTCCTACAGTTTGTTTCCCTTCGTTTAGTGCTTATTAGTCCACAAGAAGAGATTCTGGGAGGAGAGAACATTAGCCAGGGAAGTACCCTCTGCGAGCTCTGGGCAGAGGCTGCCTGCAGGTCTCCTGTGTCCATTGCTTTGCTAGTTTCTGCATTTGTTTTTTCCACAGAGCCTGAATCAGCAGAGAAGGATGCTTCAATACGATGCTTATATGGCTAGGCTGTTTTTTCCCTTCTTTCTAGATTTGCCACTGGACTAAAATAAATAATCTGAAGGATACGAAGATACCATTTTCATTATAGCTATATCCCATGATATAGCTATATAGGTGAGAGTACAGTTGTATCATCACTGAATTCTGAAGCAAGATGACAGTAGAAGCGTGAATTTTGATGTTTTCCAGCTTTACTTGTTGTGACACAACTATTGCAAAAACTTGCTATTTAGATTTCTGGAAACTGTGTATCCCGTTTCAACTGGCCAATAAAATTCATGGTGTGGTAAAACATGAAGATGCTAGCATGCAATAACGCTAACATTCAAGTCTGTGTTGAGTAGACAGGAGTAAATAGAACAGATGATATTTCAGGAGGTCTGGTATACCTACCCTAAAGCAAAACCAAACATGAGTCCCTTCCAACCCAAACTATTCTATGATTCTGTGACGTTAGGATTAGGACAATTGCAGTGGTGCGGTTGCTAGCTGTACAACTGCATTTTCTTCCTTCACTTCTTCAAGTGTTATTGAGGCTTACTGAACAATTTCAACTTCTGAAGTAAGTTGGAGAGATGATAAAAGTGAAAAGCAAGCTAAAGAAGAGTGTGAGCATGAGAGTATTTCTAACTGCCAGTACTGCCATTTCCAGGCTGTGCAGCCTGATAAAAGCATGTGCAGTGGCTTTTGTTTGAAGCACCAGTGACATCCAGGGGAAGCATCCGGATAGACAACCCCCAATCTGTCAACTCGTAGGTTATCTAAAGGTCTTTAATACTCAGCCATTTGAAGTTGGGAACTTGGGATTGTTTTACTTCCTGACCCAATTCAGCTTATCTCTGGTTTATTGTTTTAATTTTGGTAGAACAGGATTTCTTTTATTGCTGCATTGACAATGAGGTTCAATGAATGACTCCAGCTGGCGCTGCCTGTTTTGTTGCTCTGCGTGATATCCTAATTGACACAGTATTCTGGAATCTGCTTGAGGTTATGAACTGCATACTTTAGCAAAAGACTCTAGGATCAGTCAGATTGCACAGTTGACTTCCTGCAGTGCTTATTAGGGGTGAATTCATGTTTATTTGTAGTGTTGACAATAGAAGCTGAAACCACCTATCTTTCTACTTTATTCCATTTTTAACACTTTATTGTGAAGTAAGAATAGCTGAGATTTGTAGGAAATAAAATAATATGTAGTAGAAATCTTAAATCTCAGCTGATTACAAACTGTTATTCCTATATTAAATTTCTCTTCAGGTTTGTAACAGGTTGTGCTCAATTTTGTCTCTTGGTACTCAGCATTAGCACAAGACAAATGCAGTTAGGATGTTGTCACACTTACTAGAAGATAATTTCATGGCAATAACACCTGTCTGGCATTCAGCTGCCCTGTAGATGTACTATATCAATTAGAAGGACTGGCTTGTTTTTAAGTGCATACATTTTCAAAAATAACTTTAGCAGTTTGTGAGGTTGCTCTTTCCTCTCGGAGAAGTAAATGAGAGCCGAATTTGTTTCAGTTAAATGCTAGATTCTTCTCGGAATAATTTAGTGGTTTTGCATCCGTGTACTTTCAGCAGAACTGAGAATATTGGTTTTTAGTAGGGCTTTTCATATAAAAAAACCTGAAAAGTAGCAGCTCAAACAGAAATTATGGGGTTTTATTTGCCTTTTCCCCTGAGATACAATCTTTCAGAGATACTAATGAAGAGGCCAGTCCTGCAAAGTGAGAAGTCATGTCTTTATTCCCATTTTTCAGCATTGTTTTGTTGAATACCATCTTCTTTTCTGAGGGGGACCATAACGGAGACTGTGCAGGGAGGTGCTAAGTATCACAGAAGATGAAACTGAAAACCAGACCCTGTCACTAAACCAGAAATAGTTTGAGAACTATGTTTTTTATAAGCTCTTTGTCTTACTCTTTGCAGGTTTGCTCCTAAAAGGAATAGAAGATACAGATCCCATCATTTTTAACATGCAAAATGTTAAGAGCTAGGGACCAGGCTCATCACATCTAACTTTATACATCTAAGTGAGGTGCGTGAGCTAGGTGTATAGTCTGCTTTGGCCCTCTAGGAGGGGGCAAATGAAGGAAGACAATCAGGTGCCTACTAAGAGGTTTAGATCTTGGGTAGGCTGACCTATTTTCTAGGTGGGCAGATCTCTGTCCAACTATAGACAGTGTCTTGAATGACTCTGCTCTGAAGTTTGTCATATCAGGGCTTTGGCATGTGCTTCAGAGTATTGGCCTTTGCTTCTAGATTATGCAACATGAAAATTATGTATTTGAAAAATCACCCATTAAAATGTGATTTCCCAAGCATTAACATGATTAGTTTGTTAAAAAAAAAAAAAGCATGTTTAAAACCATTAGCTGATTTTAATTACATTTTGAAACCACGGATGCTTTTTTCAAATAATAGATACTTTAACATAGTACAACATTTGTTTTTCTTTTCCACTGAGCCCACAGAGCATGTAAATTGCTACGTATAAACTGTAGGATACTACATCTTCCATAGCAAATCTTGGGGTTTGTGCTGATTGTTTATAGCACAATTATAGCGATAACCAGTGTCCTATATATTTTCTAATGAAGGAGAACAAACACTCCCTGAGTAAGAGAACTTTAGGTCTAAACCCCACAAATTAGGAGCCTGTAGCAATCTAGGTAGGTTTTTAAATTATTTATCAAACTGTTAGTGTTGTTATCTGTGCTAGTTCTGTTAGACTCAATTGTCTTAACAGTAACAATTTAGTGGAGAAATCTGCTGGCACAGAAAAAATATCAAAGCAAAAGATAAGCTAAATGTCTTTATTGATGAATACATTCATTACAATTATAAATCATTTGTAACAACACTCGTCTGCTCATATTCCCAATTCCATCATGGCAGAAAAGAAGATCCCAGCACTAATCATAACATCACCTGAGGGAAAAGCCACAAAGAGCAATTTTTTGAATGTTTTTTTTTTTTCCTTCAAATGTGCTAATTTCCATTTATTAGCTATTTATATTATTTATATGACTGCACTGCAAACCCGAGAACCAATATTCCTTTGATTTAATGTAACTTAGTTTGTATTTCTATCATCTCAATTGCATGAAATATTATTAGTAATACTCATTGCTATATTATTAATAATATTAATTACATATGAAACATATGTAAGGTGAAATACATGAAACTGAAAAAAAAACAAAGCAAGTTTTGTTAGGAAATCTTACCAAGTTTTCCTCTACTTAAAACATATTCCAAATCCTAACAGGTTAATGCATCACAACCATTAGTACTCTAATGTTTTGCTGAGAAAAGACAGCCATTCTTCACATCAAGAGCAACAAATCTTCTACATGTTCACTATAAGAATTTGTACTTCTGTAGGTCTTCTCCTTTTCAGTCCCACGTTCTTCTGTCCATTTCAACAAAATTACTAAATCTTAAAACCTTAGATGCAGGCAGCTCCTCTGCAGCACAAAGGCAAGCTGGATTAACTTTATTAGTAATACATAGGCTTTGTCTGACTGTTGCCAGGATAAGAGCTATTGTGTATGAATAGGAGAGCAGGGGAAGAAAGATGCTGGGTTTCTGGACACGTGACGGAGATTAAGAGTTTATTGATTCCTTCTAGAAATCTGGTAGATTTTTTTCTCAAAAAAGAGATGCAAAATTTAAAAAGGAAATTTGCATACAGAAATTTTAGTTCTAAGGAAAAATTAAAGCACCAGACTCACCAGCAAAAATAATCTCTTTGAACTTGTCTTTCCTTTCATCTCTTAGGTCACTTAAGTGTCCTCCTTATAAGTATCATTTAGTATATCATTTACTGTGTATTTTCATTAATTCCTTCATCAAAAGCTCACGTTATGGCCAGACACGTGTTAAAATTAAAGCAAGCAAATAATTTACAATGACAAAGGACTTAATTTTAAAAAGTGCTGAACATCTAAAACTACTCCTCACACCTGTTGGGATGAAACATCAGGTTATGAGCATCCCTGGCAGTTGCTATTTGGTAGGAATAGCAGGAGTCCAGCACCATTCTGGATTAAGAGAATGTCAGGAAAAATTGCATTCTATATTGCATTATAAAATTTCAGGCTGTCTTTATGAGTAAGGAGTGCACATTCTCGCAGAGCTTTAGGGAGAAGCCATGAGATTTACAGTTTGTCCCTCTTTACCTTTAAGCTTCTTCAGCAGGCGGTAAAAGGGATTTAATAGGCAACCTACGGCACTGAAGTAATGTTTAGTACAGTACAGTTCATACAGTGTATGTTATATTTTTTCCACACAGATTCTTAAGGAAATGTCTGTTTTTTAATAGTTAGTTACTGAAATACCTTTTGCTAATCTTCACTTTCATCTGTCTCAAACATTTGCAAATGCTTCTCCATAAAAGAGGTAATTGCCCAACAGTTACACTCTACTGAAATTACTGTTTGCACCAGAATTACTTACAAGAATACATGAATGAGTTATTGGATGCTGCTGAGCAGTGGCACTAATACAGTTACTGAAAATCAAAGAAATGGATTCCATCCTCCACTCCTGGAACCGTTCATCCTTCAGCTTAAACAAACAAAGCTCTATTCAGATCAATTCAGCTATGACTCAGTGTCCAAATTCAGTCTAGATGATTATGCATAGGGATCGCTGTAAGGTGCCAATTTTGTGTAACTGTGCCAATGATAATAAAATAGAACAAAAATACAAATGTGAATAGCTATAAATAATTGAAGGGAATAAAGCTGAGGCGTGAAAAGATTGGAGGTGCTTTCAGTTGGTTACATAGTGAAGTTTGATACCATTTACAGTAGTACATTAGTCTATACCATGTAAATGGAAAAGACCCCCATCCCAGAAAACACCGTTGCAATTATCTAACGTTGTTGACCACAGTAGATGGCCTGCTTTGCCAATGCTCTTCTCTTCTTCAGGAGGTGTTAAGAGGGCATTAAGACAGAATTGCCATCAGTGTTCCCTGTACTATTTTTAACCCACTCAGGACTTGGTTTCTAGTGCTGTCTAGCACATTTCTCTTCATGCTTACAGCACATTTAAAAGCCAAATCTGCTTATAATTAGCATTGCTAAGGCCGCCTGCAGGTCCACCAAACTCCAGCAGGTGGACACGGGCAGACTTTTGTCATCACTTAAAAACTCAACAGAGCATACTGGAGAAGTGTGAACTTTGCTGGAGTGCCTGATTATCTTACCCTTAAGGTCTTGCAAAAAGACTATCACCATCATGTCTGAAGTACTATGACAGCAAAGAAGTGGGGGCATCACGACTATCTGCCCCTTGGGAAGAAGTAGGTTATACTACAACAGTTGTGTAAGGCATTTTTTGTCCCCTCTTGGATGGCCAGCCTCCTGGGCTTTCTTCCTATAGAAAATGCCCTTTCATGGCGACATCCTACATTGGCTCATGAGTGCTGCCATCAATTCCTGGCAGAAGAGTGAGAACTGGTCTCCTGGAAGTTAAGTATTTGAGGCAGGCACAGGCCAGTCAAGGCTTGGCAGCTATGACAAGCTAGGTCTCGTTACTTCATCCTGGAGCTTGTTCTGGTGGTGGGCTAAGGAAAAATTTCTTCTCTCTTATTGCCAGAGACCGGAACAAAACAGACTGTAGGATCTAGCTTCCATCACTAGTGTCGTCTTTGTCTTATTTGGTTTGCGTTTGTTTTGGCATTTGTAACGCAGATGATCCTTATGAACAGAATGTTAATTTTTCCCTGAAAAAAATACAGCTCGCTTTTGTGAGACAATCTGTGGGTTCATGCAAATCTTTCCTTGCACTGAAGAAATATATATATATGAAGGGAATTTATCTTTGCAGAACTATGTAAACTTGTATACATCATGAAATGGATAGAGTTCTTATTTAATCTCGTAATGGCATTCTATTTTAAATTGTAGAGACGGGCCTTTTTATTGTGCTTTTGCAAAGTAAGCAGTTGCTTTTCTGAGACATTTAACAGGAAGCATGTGTGGGAAATCCTTCACTGAATGAAGACTGAATGACAAGGAAAATTAGAGGCTCAAGAGGGAACTAAAAGGCCTTGTACCAGTTATCTATACAGAAATAGGTTTATTTTAATTACTTTACCACTAAATAAAAGTTCATGTTAATGTGCTTACTTTCCTAGTAAAGGCCAGGTCCTCAGGCTTAACCAGTCTGATTTGGTGTCAAAGAATGTTGATGGTGATACATAGGATAATACAAAGAACCTTGAGATACAGAACCATGGCTGCTGAATTTTTAGTTATCCCTGAAAAGACAGGGACTATATCAGGATTTTTGAAGTGACTTAACATTTTGGAGCAAAATACAGCATAGCGCTGTATGAAGATTTTCAGTCAGCCTAAGCCATTTAGAAGACTTAGCTTTGCAAGGAAGAAGAGGCAGGACCACTAAATGAATCATCTAGACCCGAATGAATGCCACTGTGGATGTGTATTTTTTCTTGAACTAAGTACTACAAATATTTATAGGGGTTTTAAAATTACTTGTTTATTAAGAACAAGTATCATTCTAATTCCTGCAAGTATGGAAAACATAAGATTAGTTGGTAGGTAGTGGAACACTTTCTATCAGTTTGTACAGAATAATGACAATTAAATATTGGCAGAACATCACCTAAAAGAGGATAGACTTTCTCACCATCATTGGTTTCCCTTAATTTTTTTGAAACTTGTAAAACAAGAAAAAAATTGCATGTTAGTATGAGTAAAGATAGAATGTTTTTAATGATTGTCAAATACAATGATATAATTTTTACAAGCAAGATGGGCAGTAAGTAAGCAAAACACAATTTTTTTTTGCATCTGTTTTATTGTGTATATACTTTTGTCTTTTGTTATCTATATACTTTTACAGGCAGTTCAACAGTAGAGTTTTTGTAGAATTTCTTCTATACTAGCAGTAGACAACATCAAGTAACAGATATCTCTAAAATTAGCTTTTGGACAGCTACCTTTGTGATGAAAATCATCTTCACTTGTAAATGTTGGTAGGTCAACACAGGCTATTAAAGATGAACCTGTTGCAGAAAGCCAAGATATAAAGTGTGCACGTCGGATTTATTTTGCTGTAGCTTACTGAAACGGGGACAAACAATCTTGGCATTGGGGCATTTGGAACTGATGAGTTCCCAGCTGCTTTCATGACATAGGAAACTTGCCACCAGACTACAAAAGCATGGATAATGCCTCAGTGATCGTCCTGGAGTTCTTCTCTGGCTCTGCAAATGGAACTTGAAGCTTGGCTGGCAATGAACAGTAATAATCCTCTGGCTGAGTGCTTACAGAGAGCACAGCAAAGTTTTAAACTCTTCGTTTCATCTTACTTCCTGAAGACATGCATGTAATAGAAGTGTCTCCTTGATGTGAAAATTAGCCAGTTGTCTTCAAAAAACACCATCTTAACTTAAATGTACTGAATTGTTCCATGCAGTAAATTCAGAATGGTTCTCCATGACCTCATCATATCTGATGCAAATTGTTACGGTCTATAAAAATTACCTATTCTGAGTCTTTTTCCCCTTGTGTACAAGCTCAGCTCTTTGTTTGCCTTTAGGAGGAGATCATGCACTCTCTCGGGGCTTGCAAGAGCTGGCAGCTCTGCAGGGGAAGGCACGCCAGCAGCCAAGGCAGGGGCAGCATCCTCAACAAGACCACCACCCTTTGTTCTGGCCACTTCCCCAGCTTGGACAAAGGCTCATCAACTCATTACAGCCCCCTTTTACACACACAGCCTGCCATAACAACCTTCCCCACTCACCCTTCATACACACACACACTCGCAAACATAGGAGTCCTTTTGTTTCTTACCACTTAAACCATACTTATCCTCAGATGTACATAGATGTATACATCTCTGTTTACAACTGAAGAGAAAGAGCAGAGCAAGTCCAGTGATGGAAACCAAGAGTTGGGCAGGAGCCTGGACTGCCAGACAGGTTCTCAGTGATGAGGAAAGTCCAAGGTCAAGTCAGCAAGGCAAGGTCAGGGCTGGGCACAGGTGCCTGCACCATTGCTCAGGCAAGAGCCTGAGCTCAACATAGCCTCCAAGCCAAGGAGCAGCGTAGCATGAGTGGAGACCCCAGGAGAGGCTTCTCACAGCCCTTTCTCATAACTGGCTTATCAACCCTATGAACTGTGTTCGGGTATGTGTGCAAAATAGAGAGGTACAGGTTAAGAACTGCACTATCTGTGGTAAGCATTGATTTTTAGTGTGTCAGGCGTTGGACTAACTCTGTGTCTCTGAGCAATTTGCCCTAAGCTTCTTGATGGCAAACTTGACACAGTAGTCATCCACTGATGCCTACATTTAATGAGGTCAGTTGAGTCCTCAACACCCCAAGAAATATTTTATAAAGGTAAACTTTATCAGTCTAATCAATTCTGAGGTTTAAGAGTGCATATAGTTCTACTTTTCTTTGATATTAATATTAATACAATTTTTTGAACTTTGAGATACATTGATAAAACAAAACCTTGCATCTTAATGTTATAGCTGAAATCAGGTGAATTTTAGAGTACAAAATATTCTGTATAGACCCCATTATAAAACTAATGGATGGTTGGCTTCTTTCCAAGTAACCTGCAGCCATAAGATAAGAACATAATTAATGCTTTTAAGACCATTAGTTTTTATATTATTTTATTTATTTTTATTAGATAATTTGTTATTGTTTAGTTCTGCTAGACTTAGTTCCTCACAGACTTTCATGCAGTATAGTTATTTTTTTCTTCAAAACATATATAAAATGCCATGAAAGTAACATGTCTAAAATCTTTATTATTCCTATTCTGTGATACAGGTTCTCATTTAATATATAAAATATATATAATTTCGTTTAGATGATAACTAAATTGTTTGGAGAGAGAGAGTTTTTTGCTGAAACCCTATGTGGCCAGTGTTGTTCTACATCCACATCATTAATTAGGATTTAAATAAAAGTTAATCTATTAATGCAAAGAAAAAAAATTGTACAATGTAATTAATATTGATAAAATAAATTCAATTTTTTGTTTGTGAGATAAATTCAAAACAGTTTCTTATACTTCTGCATAAATTTCCTGGAGTTAAGAGTTCTTCTCCTAACTGTCTCAGTGGACTAAGCGGAAAACATCTGTTATCTTAATTTTGGGGAGACCTCTTATGCCTGGTAGTCCTCAACTGTGAATTTTTTCCCAAACCGCTGCTTTTGGTTTTGCAGTACACAGGTATGAACCTAGCATGGGACTGGGTCCAGTACAGTAACATGGACAATATTTCATTGTCAGGTTCGTTATCCTTCGAAGTAAAATGGTGATTGGAAAACAAGGAGTCTGCGAGCGGCAGAATTTATGAAACGTGGTTTGCTGTGGCTTTGCGCGCTGTGTTTGCGTTACCCGACCCATGGTGAACTGCTGGCCCCTCACAAGCTTCTCCCGTGGCTGAGACGTCTCTGAGTGACCACGGTCTTGTGCGGGTTCTCTGTTACCATGGCTGTACGCCGACCCTGCCGTTCCCTTAGGGGTGGTGCTTACCAGGCCTGTCTCCTGCACCCAGGTAGACATTTTCGTGACACTTCTAGGCAATTAATTTATGTCCTGCAGACTTCTGTCAATTTTGGTTGAAATGCCAAATTTGGTTGAAACACCTTTGGTGAAGGTACAAGTTACTCAGGAAGAAGAAACTATCAGACAGGCACATACAAGCAGCTTAATTGCTTACAGCTCCTTTCCTTAGGAAATTGGTCTAAAGAAGGTAGTATTTTTGCAAAGATTAATTCATTTTTGACAGATGGTCGCCAGAGGCTGGAGTAACAAGTCAGCATTTGCTGTGGTCTGAGAACAGATGTGAAACATAGAGCAAAAAGAGAAAGAAACTTGACCAAGAACCTCAGCGTGTCCATTGTGCACAGGGCAACTGGGGCTTTACCTTCACTGTACCTGGCATGGCGAGCCAAGGAGCAAGTACCAAGACCTCACGGAAAGCATACATAAGAGAAGCATTTTCATGGTGCCTGGCAGGCAGAAGTCTGTTAGCAATATAACCTTTTCTGTCTCTCCCCTTTTCTTTTTTTTTTTTTTTGGCTTGTTCTTCTAGCAGGAGGTCTCATGAGCTCTTGGAATTGGGGTCCACTTGCTTTCATTACTTACATTTTTTGTGAGCTTGTTCAGTACAAGATCTTGGTGTTTCCCTGTAATAATTTTCTGTATAACAGTTCTGGAGGGCAGACAGAAGCACACCTTCGGATATTGGTATTTCCCCCCATTTTGTAACAGTAAGTGAACGCCCACCCTGTGTTTCCTCTGCTAAAGAATACTGATGCAAACTTCTCTTTTTACCTGAAGTTAAGTTTTAGGGGAAGCTTTTAAAAAGTATTTTGAGATCTGAGAGCGAGCAGTTAATTTTATTTCTAGTGGAATATTTTGAAAAAAGCCGGTAGGTTTCTGTGTGGTGGACAGCAGGATACTAGACGTGTTGGGAGCTGCGAGCATTGAATGTTGCCTGAGGATCTGCTTCTGCATTCTTTCCTGATAGAAGGTATCTGTGTTACGAATCCCCAAATCTGCTGTTATTTACTATCGGCTGCAAAGATGGGAAGCGCGCTGGGATGCAGGTTGAAGAGCAGGATCTAGAGGAGCCGATGAATACATTGCCTGAGCTGCCTATCATTCGGCCCTTGCACAGGCAAGCCTCCAATGGCACCGCTTGTCCCCTTCCCCAAAGGACTCAGATTTTATACCCATTCCAACATGAAGATAAGCAGCTGACAGAAAACTGGTGATTTTCAATTATGTTTCTCTCCATGGCATTTTTACATATAGAACAAATCAAATCAAACGCCTTATGCTGTGAATTACAAAACAAGCAACACCATATGTACTGGCCTGGTTTCTGCAAACTCTGAGGGAAAGAAACATGTAGGTATTGTGTTAGGACTGCCACTCGTTATATAGTCTGTAAGTTGGTTTGCTTTAAGCTGTTAACACATGGTAAAATTGCATCTGTGAGAAAGAGATCTTTGTCATCTGCCCATCATTTTTCACCCTGCTGAGGTACTGGGGGGCAGTTCATGAGCAAGCTCCAGAGTAGGAGCTGAGGCTCACCATGGGGACCGTGCAATAGTCAGCTTCGTCCTAAAGCTGTGTCCTTCTACTAACCCCACATTTGTGGGACAGCAGGAAACAAGTCTCTCGTTTGGCAGAAGGCAGTGTAAAGAAAAGCTTGGGAAACCTTTGCAGGAAATGAACTGTATCTAATCCAGTTTGATATAGTAGGCAGCATATTATTAAGCCAAATCACCATGTTTATCCCTTTTTCCTTTGCACCCTTATCCCTCAGGCCAGTACCCTTCCCTCCTCCAGGCAAGCTGTGGAGGGTTTTATAATTGGAAGGATCAGTAAAGCTTCCCTCTGTCCCCTCCCCTCTTCACCCATGCTGTCTCCTAAGTTCACGCCAATACTTGCTGCTGAATAAGATGCAGCACTCCATTAAAACCCAAATCACTGAAATAATGAACGGGAATAACTTGCCAGGGGCAAAGTGTGTTTTGTTAAGATACCAGAAAAGATCCACAGACCAAGTCCACAGGGGCCTGGTCTTTGCATTTACTCCCCTCAAATGCAAAAGAAAAGAAAGGAAAACAGCACAACTACTAGGATGCTATCTTAATTTTATTTTGAGGCTTCTCTTACTTTCAGCATTACATCCACTTTTCATCCAGTTTTGGCTTTTTTCTGTCATCTTTCTGTCATCTGTCATGTTTCTTCTTGCTTGCTTTTCTTGTCAAGTGATGCTGGTCAGCTGAAATGGTAATTGGCTCCCTGTCAGGCCAACTCAAGGATTTGCAATTTATTTTTGCCTGTCACCTGTTGAAAAAGGACTGGAGATTCCTTTTCTGCCAGCAGAAGAGTCCATTAGTAACACAAAAGCAGCAGCTGCATCA
Source organism: Phaethon lepturus (assembly GCF_000687285.1). Taxonomy (NCBI): domain Eukaryota; kingdom Metazoa; phylum Chordata; class Aves; order Phaethontiformes; family Phaethontidae; genus Phaethon; species Phaethon lepturus. Next base: position 10,315 of record NW_010543875.1, on the reverse strand, counting down.
CAGCAGGGATGCACAATAGTTATATACATCACATTACTCTTTATCTGTTTTGAGACGTTAGGACAGATTGTTGTCTTTAATTTTCTACCTGGAAAAAAAAAGAGTCCATATAGTGCTTAAAATCAGCTGCTCTCTTTTTTAAAGGCTCCTGAAATGACATTTCTTATCCCACAAAACCTTCTTGAAAAATGATTTAAAAACAAGCGGAAAACTGTACAGCTGAGACATAGTCGTAGTTCAGTGATGCATTGCTTCAGTTTTTAAATTGTATAACCTTATCCAGAAGGTGTAAACACAGTGGTAAATCAGGCGGCTTCTCAAGACACTTTCAAAATCCAAGATGCACTTAGGCTGACTTGGCTGAGAATTCAAGTTATAGTCTGAGGCCATAATGGTCTTATTGATGCAGAAAAAGCAGCAGCAGCCAACATATCGGTCATTTCTTTCCTTATCCTCCACTTGTTACAGTGCAGCCAGAAACACTGCAAATATAAATGGTTGTGTTGGATTTCAGTTTTCATTCAAAGGAGGGAGAACTAGTAAAAATAAAAGCTGTAAGTTGATTACAGCCAAGAAATCTGAAGAATGCTGTGGTCATTTTTGAAGCTTTTTTTCTTCTGTTCTTTTTATGCAGCATCACACTGACCTTTGGCAGGATGCTCCCTATTGAGAGAGTGTTTTCGCGATCTGCCTTCTTTAGTCTTTGCCAAGTGCTGGTAGTGATGGGTTTTCAAATACCCTTTCCAGTGATGGAATGTCATATACCCTTTTCCTTTGCTTTTACTCCTTTCAGAAAAAGTACTTTCTGTCCTGGTAACCTGGTAACATCAGCAGTGCATGCAGTGCGGTATGTTGGACTAATTGCCAATTAAATAATAGGGAAGGCCAAGATCTAACAGAAAATCATTGTGCACCGTTCATTAACTGCATTTCACAGCACCAAAATCATGCCACGGGATTTTTAAAAACAGGTTTAAGGAATGAGCAGTTTCTTCCTTAATACTGAACAGCTACAATGCAGAGCAGAATGGAAAGATGGTCCCAGGGGTTCTCAGTGCTTCCCCCCACCAAGTAGATATATCTGTACCATTCAGTAATTTACGTGGATTAGTTTATCTACCTTCTCTGTTGAGATGAATGGCTTTAAAAAAGACATGGGGAATCTCAGAGATAATCAGTATCTTAGTGCTATGTGTAAATATGCCTTCTCTGATGCTCAATTATAATAAACTAGGAAATACTAAATAAGATTGAAGAAAATGCTGCAGATGCCGTTCAGGCAGATTTTAAAATATTTGAGTGGCTTCACAGAAGAATCATGAGAATAATGAAAGTATCAGAAAGCATGCCTTATGGTAAGGGGTGCGTACCATAGAGAACTTACAAAGATTCAGCTAATTCCCACGAGCAATGGTAAAGTGCTATAAGAGGAAGATTTTGTTTGGTAAATAAAGGTATAACAAGGCTGGTTCTTGATGCTACTGGTTCCTGGTGCTAGATAGATTCGAACAAGAAATGGAATGGGTATGCGTGTGTTCATCTGAACATGCTTGAATATAGGCAAAAATGGCCAAAAATAAAAAATGAGGCATAAGAAGTGAGTTGTGTTTGGGGAAGGAGTGGAAGTGTAGAAGGTCTGAGAGTGAGCAACATTTCATTTAGAGCAACAGGGTTTGAAATGTCAGTGCTAAATGCATTGGTGGGAATGGGGAAAATACTTAGAAATAAGGAAAGGAGAGAACACCCAAAATAAAATTTGAAAATTATCATTTTTATCATCGATCTAAAACCCAATCTTGAAAATCTTTAACATTTGAAGTATCAAGACAAAAAATTCTCAAAATAAGTTCTTTGACATATGGTCTATTGCATAAACTTAAAACTTAGCATGAAACTTGTTTTTTAAGAGAGAAGTCATGACAGCTAGCCACAATACCCTGAGATCTATTTTTAATCTTGCTGGTGATGGAATGCTGAGTGGCTGTTGGTTATAAAGATCTTTTCCATGCAGGTAGTTTATTTCTGTGTGAATAGAATGCCTTTCAAGATCATTCATAACCCAATATCAGCTCAAGACTTTTTGTTATTGATGTAGTTATTATCAAGAAGGTTTTTTACAGTCAGTTCTTTCTGTATTTTTGATCTCTCGGTCACAGCTTTGTTTGCAGTTTCCACAGCTGTTTGTAGTATTCAAACATGAAGTAGGTTAAAGGAGGTTTTTTGCTTGTTAGGAGCAATAAAAATTGCTGCTCACTAAAAAATGATCTACTTTGAACCTCACTGGAGCCTAGCAATTCAATTTGTGGTCTAATGGTGGCCTTTCCTGAAAGCACTGAAAGGAGGTGCTATAAAATGGAGTAGAACTGGACATTCTTGCTTTGGGAACAGGTAGCAAGGCTTGCCAGTCTGAAAACACAGGATCCTACTCTGGGAAAACACATCACCACCTGCCTTCTTTCTTCAGTTCCAGTTCTTAAAGTACTGTGAGAGCTCAGAGGTAGGACAGTAAGTCTTCTTTCTTCTAAGTTCCAGTTCTTAAGTTCACTAAGTTCCAGTTCTTCTTTCTTCTAAGTTCCAGTTCTTAAAGTACTGTGAGAGTTCAGAGGTAGGACGGTAAGTTTCAACCAGCTGCCTCAGTGCTCAGTCCAGTACGTTATGCTTTGCAAGGAAGTATTTAGTAGTTATTGAAGACCTCAAGAACTGTGAATGTCACTAAATTTCACCATACATCCCATCTAAATCACTCCAGAATAAATTTCCAGCTTTTTGTTTTTATTATGCCTTTCTCTAGTAGATTAAAGGACCCTTTTGTCTCCAGTATTTTCAACCCATACGTAAGTCATGTAGCCAGGATATTCCTTAGCCATCTCCTTGGTATGCCACACAGGTTGAACAAGGAAAGTTCTTGCCATAAGGCATTTTCTCCATTCCTTTTGTATATATGTGTATATTTTACATCTCTCCACACTCTTTTTTTTCAGTCTCTTTTAATAAATATCATCCAGCATCATAATTTTTTCCGGTCTTCCAATATGAGCCATGCTCATTCCAAGCAAATTTGCTTATTTGTAACGAGCAAATTCACATGATAACTGTACTTCTTCGTCATTTAATCCGTAAGGGTCACGCAGTTCTTTTAGCCACAGCATTGTCCTGGAAACCCCAGTTAAATTGCTTGTCCACTGTATCCCCTAGACGCTTTTCAGAGTTGCTGCTGTCCAGAGCGCACCCATTCTGGTCTATGACCTCTGTAATTTATTCCTTTCTGCACTGAATGCCATGGTTTTCTAAGCATTGAAGAACACTGTGGCCGCTTTGTTCTTGCTGTTAATTGTGCTGTGGTTTTTTTTAAACCAGAGTTTCTTCATTTGCAAGTATAGCTTTTACATTTACTTCCAAATAGCAAATATTATCAAGCTGAACAGGTCAAAAACCTCTTGTGAAATGTAATTTCCTTTTCCATGTCCTTCCATTAGCTTTATTAGATGGGAAATGCCCGAGACTTCAGAGCTTTGGTTGTAGCGTGCAGTTGCGTGCCTGCCTGGTAGCACGAATGTCAATAAAGTTCTGAAGGGGAAGACATCAGAAAGGAAGTTTCCTGCATAAAAATGACCCTAAAATATAGTCTCAAAAAGATATTCTTTAAAGTGCTTTCTTGAATTTAAGGAAATTTTTACAATGCTTGCTCTAAGAGGCTAACAAGAGCTATCAGACTTCTTCCACCTGAATGTTCTTTTAAGATCTATCCTGTGTCTGTTGGGAATTAGGAAGAGCAGTGGTTTATATACCACATAGAAAATGAAAACTGCAAAATCAGTAACAAGTTCGTGATCTAAACACTAAATAACCCTTTAGAACTATCTTCAAGATACAGATTCAGTTCTGAATACAGAATTATTCAAAATATCTTCAAAATCTATACAGATATTAGCGAAATTCATTAAATTGTTTCACAATTTCAGATAATGACTTCCAGATAATCCTTTAAGAAGTTAAAAGAATTGATTACTCGATAATGTGACGCCAATGTGAAGACTTAACTGATCGGATATTTTATCTAATTTTGACACTAGCTTGTTTGTATAGCTTTGATTTGCTAATATATTGCTTTGCTCTTAGTTTAGTGTTAATAACTGTAGATTGTTATGGTTTTTACATTCTATTTTAGCTAAATGGTTTAAATAAAATTTATGAGATGTAGGATGAGTCACTTATTTCAGAACATAATGGAGACCCAGACCTCTTGATATTGGTCACTTAAGACTATCACCTGACCACTTCTCTCTGTATTTAATTCAAATGCAGAATGTAATTCAATTTGTTTTTCATCGTAGGTACACACTCTTTGCAGGATAAATACAAATTGCTAAACGCAAGCATTTTTGTTAAAAACACTAATATGTGTTAGAACAAATAACCTTTAGATGTGCCATGAAGCATAAAATAGTGGTGGTAAAAAAGTATGAGCAATTAATGAAATCAGCTGACCCATTATATGTTATAGACATAGCACTATATAATTTTGTGAATAGTAGTCTTGTACATTAGTAACTGGTTTCTTCAAACTGTATACTGCAAAACACACACCAAGACAGAGTAAGATCAGTGGTTAACTATGGAGAGAAAATCTGCTTACTGTGTTTTTTCTCCTCAGTCTAATCACTTTTCTTCTGATAAGAAATGTAAGCAAGTGTAAAGTGTATTCTCCACACAATTTACTAGAAGAGTATAGCAGTGTGCTTTAAATAATCTCAACTGTTATCTCAAGTGTCAAATATCATAGCATAGATTAATAGAGTTTTTCTTTTTGCCCATGTCAGTAAATCCGTTTTTGACCATGTTACAATAATTACAGGCAAAGGGGATTTTGCCCATGTCAAACGGGAGAAATTTAGCATTTATTCTATTCTCATGTACAACAAAGAGATAAAAGTAATGTACACTATATATCACTTTATTGCTGATGCTTGGACTGTCATTTGCTCTTTCCATCCACAATAAATATCCATAGAGTTCAGCTTATAAACGATTGAGTAGTGTACTCATACCAAGTGAATAGGCACTGCTGTGCTGTAATGCCAGAAAAAGCAGGAAGGAAGCTTCATTGTTAGGGTAGGTCTTAAAATTGTCTTTGGTATATGCCCTATTAGGGGAGCTGGTGCCTCCTGGAGTGAAGGTTGCTGCATGTCTTCTGAAGCTCATCTTTTCATGAAAATCACCTAACACTCTATTCCCGTAGAAAACCTAACAGAAGTTACCTCTCAAATACTTAGATTTCAACATTTTTTTATGTCCCAGTATCTGGTCTTAATTCTATTTCCACTCTAAGAAAGTGTAAAGCCAGAGTTAAATTTGAGAAGTAACAGCTTTGAAATGCACACATCAAAATGATAACATGGAAATTATTCCTGATTTCCTGGTCCTGAGGTCCTAAACTATAATATGATTTCCTTTGTTCCACTGTGCTTCTGCTTAAATCCTTCAATCCCCATATGCCATACTGACAAAGGACTGTATTCTTCTGTCTCTCTCTATCATCTCGTTTCTTCTTGAGTCCAAAGAATGACCCACAAAAGTTGGACTTTAGATCCTATGATGGCTCACAAATACTGAAATTTTAGCTCTTCAAAATTGCCGATGCATTTCTGTGATTACTATAAAAGTCAGATAGCCGCATTAAAATAAACCACAGAATCAAACAGTAATGTAAGATGCCATCTCTCAATTAAGATAATACTGACTTGTTGTCAAATTACAGTGTCTTAGAAAAGGAATTTCCAGTTATAACAGCAGCATAGAAGCTATCTGTGCTGTGACCTAAAGCTATTCAATGTTAATGAGAAGAAAAAGGTGATATATAAAACTGCATTGCAAAATGCCTGGTGAGTTTAATTACATATATCAAATATTTTGCAGGCATTGCCCCCATTAGAAGATTTTTTCATACTGTTGGTACTCTAATGAGAATTAGAAAACTTTCTTGTCAGAAGGAAACCCCCAAAGTTCTCAGAATGCTTCAGAACATAATTAATACTACAGTATAAATACTGTACATTTTTAAAGTGTTGTTGTAGTATTTTGAGAAATATAAAGACCAAATGACCAACTTTGTGTTGCCGCAGTGATTCATTTGACAGATGCATCAGCAGACCCCAGAATGTGACATACAGCAGTTTTGGGTAGTTATAAATAGCAGCATCTTTCACATTGCCTTTTTAAATGTACTCATAATGCATGCTGGACTACGTTCTCATTGTACCTCCATCAGTATAAAAGCACAGAGATACCTATGAAGATAATGATGTTATTTCAATTTCTGATATTCGTTACTTCGAGTAACATTTTGTCTGTTCTTCTCTTGTCATTTCAGCTATACATCAGGGAGGTAATTTTACCAATTTTTTTCCAAATATATTGAATGTGAAAGGTACATTACATGCCTCTCCAGTTAAATTAGTTCAATTGAATATTTGAGGCCATTAAGAAAAGTTGAGTACTTTGGGGAAGAGTTCAGGGAGAAGGATGAAGGCAAGCACGGTAGAAAGTATGTGCAGAAGTTAATACATTAAAGCAGCTATAATTGATTTTCTTTAAAGACGTTAATGTGTGGATTTTCTTAATTTGTAGGTACACTAACGTATCACCTAAGACATCGTGATATGTACTTGCTACTTGGCTTTTACTGGGTAGAACAATGTCTGCACGTGATGATGTGCTTTCCCTTTCGTTACATGAGTATATTACTCTTCAGTTGTGAAGTGAAAAATCAGAAGAGTTAATATTGTGTGAGTACTTAACAGTATAATTTAAATGACCTATCCTTGTTTGTTGAGTACTTTTGGTCATATATAACCCCCAAATAAACCTAAATTAATTGAAAAATTAAAATATAATAATAGTAATTCTATTCTTTTACTCAAAAGTTGGGCATCAAGAATTAGGAAGTATTACTCTTTGGCCAAAGTATGAAAAATTTAGGACATAATAGGGGAAAATACTAAAATTCCAGTACATTTTCACAAAGTCTGTTCAGGTTTTAGTAAGCAAAGACAATGGACATTGTGATGTTTGAACTCTCTTCAGCGCTGAAAAACAGGAGTAGTAAGCACATGAACCCCAACACTACTACATAATACATCTCGTACTTTCAAATTAGAGATTTAATCAAAACAGGTAGGATGCATATTTTGAAAGGATTATCTCTTTCAGATATACTTTACTGCAGTTTTCATTACACCTGTTTTGTCAGGAGCTCCTAAATAGGGAAAGCCCCAGTGTTGGAGACCACGTGTTCTTTGGTGTGAACGCTTCCAGGTCTGTATCAGAAATGCAGTGAATAGAGAATAGCTGTGCAGGAGCTGTAGGCAGTTGTTTAGCAGTGTCTGTAGGGACTCTGTTTTAGTGCTTGGAAGAACGTGGAGTTGCTGCAAGATATTACACCATTACTTTGCAAGCAACACCTTCTAAATGAGAAGGTTATTTTGATTTCTTGGCATATCGCCGTACTGAAATAGCATCTGTGAAAGAATACACTTGTATGTTACATTCAACAGAATAGTTATCAACTAAAACATTTGTAATTATTTGAAATTAGTCTGTTGGAAAGGAATTACTTACTAATGCAGCTTTGATAACTACAGAGAAATGTCTCTTTTTGTGGCTGAATTGCCTAAGCTGTTCTTATCTACATGTCAAAACATATTCTCTGTCACAACAATATGAAATGTGGAACGAGATCTCTAAAAGGGAATTTTCTAGGCTTTAGTCCTGCAAACTGATGAGTGCCTCCTGTGATTTTGCTGTATGTGTTCATCCTATACTTAAATATTTGCAGACACTTCAGTAGATCAGGCCTTTGGCTCTCAAATGTCTGTTTGGTTTTTCTTGTTGGTATTTAGGAATAAAAAGCAAAGCGGAATGATTTGAATGTATAAAATCAAGTGCTTCTCTCTTTTGGCTTTATTTATAGAAGTATTAATTGCTTAGAAGTGATCTTAAATGGTTCTCTGGTTTCAGTCATTAAACTGATTAGTTATACTTTTTATAATATAATTCTCATACTTTAAACTACTTTCTATACAAATAAACATTATTGCATTACAAAGATAAAATACTTGCATTTCCAGATGCGTTGCCATTGCACAGATAAAACACTCGCACACTCGTGGAGCCAATCCTGCATGTCGTCGTAGAAATTCAGGGTCAGATTTATCTCACTGAATTTTTTGGTTGTTTTTGTTGGAGTTTGCCAAATCCGGTCTCCGGAGGAAGGCGAGGCTGCAGCAGCTCCCTGTGCCTGGGACCCACCAGCAGCGATGCTCACACAGTGCATACATACATCTGTAGGTGGCTGGCCACGTAGATCAACAGACAGAGAGCAACAGCAAACGGAAACAGCCCCAACAGCCTCATCCTGTCTGGCTGATCAGGATGAAAGCCTGTTAGTGGAAAGCACGTGTCCATACGTAAGTGTGGACCCCACCAGTAGCTGGCCTGAGCCGCTTGGGCTGTCCTGGGCCTGGCCTTGGATCGCCAGGTGCCACCAGCTGCTGGTGGCAGCTGCGCCAGTACCTGCTCCCAAGCCTTTTACCCTGACTGCTGACTAGTCCGGTTCAACGTCTGCTGGCGATTACACACGGGCCTACACACCAACTCCACACCCCCTCCATCTTTGAGGGGAGACCTTATGGCTCTCTGCAACTACCTGAAAGGGGGTTGTGGTGAGGTGGGTGTTGGTCTTTTCTCCCCAGTAACAAGCGATAGGATGAGAGGAAATGGCCTCAAGTTGTGCCAGGGGAGGTTTAGACTGGATATGAGGAAAAATTTCTTCACTGAGAGGGTGGTCAAGCATTGGAACAGGCTGCCCAGGGAGGTGGTTGAGTCACCATCACTGGAAGTATTCAAAAACATGTAGATGTGGCACTTCAGGACATGGTTTAGTGGGCATGGTGGTGTTGGGTTGTCAGTTGGACTTGATGATCTTAAAGGTCTCTTCCAGCCTTAATGATTCTGTGATTCATATGTTTCTACTCCAGTTTCCACAGTTGCTGGCCCTCTGGACACACGGGCCCCTGCAACCCATGGCTCTTTCTCCAGTGGCCACCACTCAGATCCCTCACACACTCCAGTTTCTCCAGTTGCTGCCGCCATGGGCCCCTGGGCCCCTTGGGCTCGTGGTCCCACCCCAGCAGCTAGCACTTACGCCTCCATAAAAACATGTGCACACAGAATAGGGAGCCCCTCATACACAAAATTAGTCAGAGATGGAATTTAATAAGAAAACAGAACACACTTTGGTGATGTGTACTGACCACCGGCTGCTGCTACGCAGCTGGGCCCTGTTATCCTCTTACCCATACATTTCCCCACAAAATCCACCTTGATTTAATCTAAGTGCAATCAGGACATCAGTATTCTCTTTTATTAGCATGGGAGGGTGTGATTTCTGGTGTCTCTCAGGTGTACCAGTTTTGACCCTGGGATGCATCCTAAGGCTGTTCTGGTGGTACACATCCCTGCATCCCCCCTCTCTGACTAAGCGTTAAGAGAGATTTCTGTAGATGCTGCGTGCCTCTGAGGCTGTACGGGGGTTGATAGAGAATACGTGCATGAAAAGTATCAACTGATAATTAGCAGGCAATAAACTAAGCTTTCAAAACAAGGTGTTTTTTTTAAAGAAGTCTGAAGAGTACAGAAACTACGCTTTAGTTGTAGGTAATAAAACCAATAGTGACTGTCATTTGTCTTTTAAAATCTTCAGAATACAACTAAGTCTACCTCATGAGTAAGTATCCTTGAAAAGCAGTCTTTAAAACCCAGAGGATCTTTAAAATGGTGTTGGCAGCTCAAACCTGTAAAAAATGCCTGTGAATCTCACCAATAGCTATTCTGGAATGTGGAAGCTTAAAACCGAAAGGCACAAATAACGTATTATTCCAAAATCCACTAGCAAATTCTAGCAAACATTGAATTGATTTTCTTTTTTTCTCCTTTTTGCAGCTGCTAGTCTGATTTGAACTGTTTATTCACAGGATGAAAGACGTTTTTAAGCATTCTCAACAGTTCCAAGTGATTGATGTAAATTTTAAAAAAGCTACTCTGACTTAAAGAGAGTTGCTAGGAAACATGCAGTTTGAAGATGAAATCTCCCACTAAGCTTGTACACTAAATCTCCCACTAAGACTGTACAATAGGAAGTATGTTATATGGTATCTTGAGTTACAGCTTATGTGGATAAACTGTTAAAATTTAATGCATATAAATACATCTGCTATGAACTTATTGAATACAGAATCACAGAATCACTAAGGTTGGA
>NW_010543874.1:0-14957 GCF_000687285.1 Phaethon lepturus | reverse complement strand
CTTGTAGCCGGCCAGTACTGGCTTTATTGGAAGGGGGAAGGTTCTAGCATCTTCTTACAGACGCCACCGCTGCAGCTTCCACTACCAAAAACTTGCCATTCAAACCCAATACAACACCTAAACATGTTTTCATTCCTTCTAAGATGAATCTTGTCTGCTGGAAAAGGGAAGTATTGGACCCTAAGGAATGAAGACTTTAGAAAAGGAATAGCTTAGTGGCAGATTATAGATGAAAAAATCTCATTGCAGATAAAAATAAGCAATTGGATTCATAAGAATGATGTTACATAACTACACAGCACGCTAGTTTCATGGAAAAACAGAGAAAATGCCGTATTATTTCAATACCTTGTAGTTTTCCACGTGCAATTTTACTTAGAGTAACAATGGCTGGGTTGGACAGAAGGGGAATATGTGGAGGATTCCACTGTCGCATTTTAAATACCAGTTCCAGTGCAAGTGCCAAATGTTTCCAATAGTCTACTAACCTCAATATCTAGCAGCAGCTAATATAAATATATTCTGTAATTACCTCTACATGCAACAAAAGTGGTAACTAACACATGTATTGCAGTTTGGACTATGCCAAGGTTAGTGCAAGTTACCCAGACACCTGAAAAAGATTATAATAAATAATTTTTAAAATCATTGAAGTTATGGAATGGGTATTCACTGATATTTTACTTTGGTCCTTAGCTGTTTTATGGAAAATTAGAGTGTGGTACAACAAATCAATAGAAACAAGATATAATTACAATTTCTACTCAGATTTTCCCCCCAATATGAAGAAACTCAACTGAGGTTTGAATAATTAAAAAAAAATGCAGTGAGATACCTTAAATATTTTTTTATTGTCAGTAATAGAAAACTCAAGTGAAGTATATGGACTTTGTTCAAATTACTACTTTGGCTGAAATTATTTGCTTAGTTCTCATTAGGTATGGAAAAACGGTCATCAATATTTTGGCAATTAATCCAAATGTAATAAAGAGCCACAATTCACTTTTTTTGACCCAGTTTCTACAAAGATTGTCAGAAACCCACAAACCCAAAATGCTAGAAGGCAACACCATAGCTATATCTTCCTTTAGCTGCCTGTTTGATGGCTTTCCAGCTGATATTCGTATAGTAATGATAGTAATGAGTAGATAAAGTTATGCTTTTTTATGTTGTTATCTTCCAGCAGTTTAAGATAAAGTTCCTGGTGAAAAATAAGGTCTGATCACCTTTCCAAGAAAACAAGTTTCATGGTTTAAAAGAAGCTTAGCAACATGATCCAAGTATGTGAGGTATTAAAAAACTCGGAGGCATACCCATAGAAATCAAGAGCAACTGCTAAAGGAAGTAAAAGTATCTATTTCAATTGTTTCAGTGTTGTGAGGTTCATGCAGAATTAATTGGTCTGGTAGATGCTCAGAGTTAGCATTAGAAAAGATCATGCTCAGCTGTTTCTTTTTCCTTACTCAAATGTGAATCGGGGATAAAATAGATGATCCCTGGCAGAAACTAGTTTCTATACTTACTTATTTATTTTGTATTAGTTCATGAAGACATTCAAGATGATACTTGAGGGATTTCTCTTTATGTATTCTGTACTCCTTTCACATACAAAGCAATTGATACCAGACTTAACAATGCTTTAGAAACTCATTTCTGCACTTCATCTAGCAATTAACATCACTGCATTATTTTTCACTTGACTGAATGCAAACACACACACAAATTCATGTTTCAGCAAAAATACAATAATCCTTCACAGAGGTATTTTTCAGTCAGCTCTCTATTAGCAGGTCCTGTCCATGTAGTGAAACCTGTGAGGGATGCCTTCTGTGTAACAGAAGCAACTAGGGGTGACTGAACAGTACAATTCTGTTTTGTCACTATCCAAAGAAGAACGTCCTCAAGTTAGTCTCTAAGCCTTTTGTTCATCACTGTAGCTGATAACACTGCCTAGTATTTGTCCATGGCATATGTAGTATCTGCTGTCACTCTATTCATGTTTCTGCGATGGGATTTGGAAGGTTCAGGGGGAGAAATGAGACCCTTTCAGCAGCAGTTAAGTGATCATCATCTGCTGTCCACAGTCAGTAGCACTCTTGTATGTGATGATGGGAAAATGACTATCAAGGAGATAAACAGTTTCTCGTAGAAACACACTGTCTACCACTAACAAGTATAGAACGTGTGTATAAATCAGATGCTTATTTAAATTTAGCCATGAAAACCAGACCAAAGATGTATGAGAAAATGTTCTTCCATGCTTTGGTAGGATATGGAACAGTGTAGCTCCATACACTCTTATAAGCACTTACCTGTCCGAGATGTCAGGATTGTATTTCAAGACTCTCCAGCTTTTGCAGTCATTAGCTGCACATGACAAGGCACCAAAGTGGGGATAACTTTATGCTTTCTGAATGGGAAGCACTGTGTATGCTAACTGAAGTAATGTTATTGCCTGATGTGCTTGAAAGGAAGAGAGAACAGAAATAACACACTAACTGATGGGTGAAGCCCTTAGACACCCAAGTAGAAGTTGAAGGAGTCATTAGATTTACTTAGGTTTGAGTTCATTTGTGCAGTACTCCATTCATTTGCCTAAGCAAACAAAGAAATGTACCTTGGCATTGTTGCAAAGGACTGTCACTACAGAAGTGTTCTGAACTCTTCCCCAATATTATTTTAGGATGCTTCATCCAAAAAAAAAAAAAAAGGAGATAAAGTCTATGCAATGTCTCAGACAAAACTCACGGCAGAATTCCATTTCCAGGCATAATTTTGGTCAATATGACCTACAAGAATGAAAACATTAGCTGCACAGGCACATTTGGAGCAAGCACACAGAATAACTTTCCATAACTGATGGCATTCTCCACTCCTACTCTTTTCTACTAATCACAGTAGCTGCTCTGTAAGACAATAGCACAGTAAGGTGTTATCTTTAGATGTCAAGTGCATCTGTGATAAAATATTGAATCATGTTCATGTATCTTTCAGGAAATATTTCAGTGAAGGTTCAGCAAAACAGGGATTTGTTGAAATAAATTCTGCTACTGCAACGTAATATAAATCAGTTTGCTCAAATTCTGATGTTCTCTCTCCATGTTGTAAAGCAGTTTCTTAGCTTTATTAGTAAAATCAAACACATTTCAAAATCATGGTGAATATTGTACTCTTTTGGACTGAATAAATATTGATCTATTCCCTCTAATTTAAGGTTTAAATAAATCTGAACTATAAATGTTGCAAAAGTAAGCTGACTTTCTTACAAGCTATAACCCCACCAATGTCACTGAAAGACAAATCACATCAAGATATTTTTATACATTTATCAGAATACCAGAATAAAAATGTATTAGATTATATCACACCTGAATTAAGTGAAGACTGTAACAGAAGATAGTAAAAGAGCAAGAGAATAACAGGATAGTGAACTATCTTGAAAGCAAGAGAGAACTGAGGGACAAAAATCTGACAGCACTCTTGGTGTTCTGAGAAGAAGAGTTGAGCATTTGCAAGCTGGTATCCATCTGAAAGCCAGTCTAGAGCATGCCTACAAAGGTAGACTTTACAAGGTAAATAGAATTACAGCTAAGATGATCTGCAAAGCTTAATTGTTTTGTGCTTTTACATGGATAGTTGTTAATCTTAATGGAATACAGCCAATTAAACTTTATTGTCTCAGAAACCTCCAAGTTTATCTCCCTTTTGTGAGTTCCTTATACTGCTTTCACAGTTATTGCAAATACGTCATTTATAGTGGTCGATGAGAAAGAAATTTAAACTGTGTATTGCCTTATGTAAATAAATAATTACATAATTATTGATTAATCAGATAATTACACTATGAAAAATATTTCCTTTGTTTATAAGAGATTTAGCCCAACTGTGTCTGGATTCACTCCTCTGAGGAAATATGCAGGTTGTATGCACATGCTTGAATTATTTCTTTGCAGTCCTGGTGCCAACCTATGAGTAAATGTTTAATGCTAGGAGCATTTACCCACATAAAACCAGCTTTTCTTCCATTAATACATAAGAAAAACAATTCTTGTTTACCTTCTTCAGGTTGTTGTTTTCTTTTCCGTGGAGTTTTATCTTGAAAATACCACTCAACTAATTTATATTCAGTTTTGCTCTTCATCTTATTTTACACTACACAATGCCAAACTGAGCAGTGTTATCGAAAACCAAAATCTGACCCATCATTATTTATCTCCTGAAATCTCCAAAAAGTGTCTTATGCTTAGATATTTGGAGTTAACTGCATTTATTCAAGATACTTTAAGTACTCTTCCAAGAAAAGCTGTTATGGAGTTCCTTTCCTGGTGTTATCCTGAGGTGGACTTAGCCTGTTACCTTTAGAACAATGATCTCTGTCTTCCCATGGATAGATGAACCACCACTCTCTTTCCTACTCCGTCTGCCCACCACATACCTATATGTCGACAGCTTGAGTTATGATTTAATTTAGTTATTCCAGCCAACACAAACCTCAGCTAAAAGACACGATGTTTCACCTGAACTGTACACAACTCTTTATGTCACCCAAAACCTGTGACTATTAGACACTTGGCTGCAATGCAAAGGCCATTAACCATCTAAATAGATGGAAGTGTAGCAAACCTTTTAATGAGTCTGAAATAAGGGTCAAATTTGTAGTATGACTTGACATAACAGTTTCATTTATTTCAGAAAAATAACTTAGAAACTGTAATTATTTCTTTTCCAAAATCTCATTTTATATTTAATAAAATATTGGCTTTTGAAAATTGTTTACTTGGTAGTGATTAGCAGAACTGTAATTTTCATCTACTGTTTATTATTCATGAGGATTAGCTATCAAACAGCTATGTAACAAAGCACAACATACTGCTTATAGTTCTGAGAAAGTAGCCATTGCAAGTAATAGATGTTACTAGACTGTGTCACAATTTTTAATGAGTGAGATAATCCAGGTTCAGACCCCGGTGTGACATACGCCTAACTACTGCTGTTGTTGAGAAGCTGGTGAGCTCAAAAACTCAAATGCTATGCATTTCCAGAGCCCTATATACAGAGCATGCTTTTCTCCTTCAAAAGTCACAAAGTTACAGATTATAACTGTAGAGAAAGAACTATGGCAACAAGGAAAGCTTTTGAAAATCTTCTTAATATATATTACTGAGACAATTTTTCCTCTTAAGGATATCTGAGGGATTTATAAAGTAATGCCCAGATACATGACAGACAAGGATTTTACAAACCAGTCCTGAAAGGTTGTTGTTTTGACACCAGACAATATGAAGTAAGTATACAAATACCAGTGGCAAAGAGATACGGTACAGAAAAGTAATTGTTGCCAGTTTTCCTTAGATCTTTATTAGTTGCATATCAATTAATTGCACACATTACCAAATTCTACTAAGAAATTAATTGGCCAAACTGCAGTACTTTAGCAATCTTGTCTAAATTAAATCTGGTACTGTATAGAACCCAGAACTCAGAAAATTTCCAGCAATGGAAATATGTTTTAAAATGCCATAGAATGCTCAGTTTACAGGCCACTGTTAAAAACACACTAGCCTGAAACAGCCGATAGCATTCGTATGCTGCCTTTCTATACTGCTACAAAAACAATGCGAGTGTTACATTGCCACTGGCAAGCTGCTAGGTGTTTTTACATAAATAAGCAAAAAGCATCATCTGGCAAAGAGAATTACATTTGAAACACCCCAGCAGAGCAATACTTATTTTGAAACAAGACAAAGACTTCTGAAGCTGGAACTACTTTTGTTTTCTCATGATTTAAACCTGTTTTGTTGGCTTTGGATGATTAACACACATCACCATCAAAGTGTGACTTGGCAAAAACTAGAGCTCATGTTCATATTTTAAGAATAAATGTAGGTTTCTCCTTTGTACCACAAGTACCAAAATAAAGAATATAAATATGTATACACACAGAGAAATTCCAGACAATATCAAGAAAGCATTTCAGTGTTATTTCAGTCTCAGGACAAGAAACTATGGGTTTTCATTTCAGTTGAAATGCAGCACATTCAGAGCCAGTAACAAATTATTTCCAAACAACCCATCATTAGAATATAAAATTTACTGCCACAGTAAGCTACAGAGGCCAAACAATTCACAAAATGTAATAATTTTATCTTTCTCTTTCAAATGATTGATCTCAAGTTATATCCAGTGCAGCAGTTCCAAAAACACTGATGCCTGTTTTCCAGCCCAGATTCCCACTTGTTAAAACTTGTTGGATTTACTATAACATCCTGTATTCACAAGCAAGGTCCATACTTGCACTCTTTAAAAGATGTTCTTTCCTCAGTAGCACCCAGGCTATTTGCAAGTTTTTATACACTAGTTAATATTTTCTCTCCTTTTGGCCCTTTCTTCACAGGGCTGAATTTGTTTCATCACAACATTTGCTGAAAGAAATGCATTTCAGAGCACAAGAAAGGACACAGAGGAAAATCTGTTTTTTCCAGATCTCTCTCTTTCATGAGCAATCAACTTGTTTATAGCCATTGTCCAAAAAGCCTCACCTCAGAGTAAACTGCCTTGAATCTGGTTTTTATTACCAGTGTGGGTGTATATAGCAACATAGATCACCTTGGATGTGTGGTGTTAGGACTGATCTGTACATCTTATGGGTCTGAAACCTAACAAGTCTATTGGGCATTTGCTGTAAGTTTGGTGGACAAGCCAGGCTATTTTCATGTGATGATTTGACAGATATGAAAACTATGGCTAATTGTCACTTCACATGTGAAATGCAAGACTCATCTATTTCAAAAGATCATGCATTATTTGAGTTTGCATCTTGGATTTCTTAAGCTCTTACAAGGTTTCTAGAAAGACAAAACTGATGCAAACGAGGAACAGAAAACCAACAGGCCCAGTGTCTGTAACTACAAATGCATTTAGATTACACAAGCAGTGGAGTCCTGCCATCTGGACCAAAAGAGTAGCTGTCACATTTGCCAAAGGGTAAAACAGGTTATGGAAATGCTAACCCACACTGGTGTAGTTGATCTAAAGTCTTCCACAGAGCATTATGAATTCATATAGTGATTGGTTTTTTTTTTTCATTTTGGACTTCCAATTAAACGGAGAGGTATGAACAGCCCATCAGCATTTAGCAAAAGAAATCCTGAACGAATACACAGTTGCAGACACTGAAGTACACAAGTTATTCCAGCTGAGACTGCCATAAACTTACACTGAATCTTATTCTCTTGATTGGCCCTTTTCCTGATGGCAGAATATGTCAGAGCTTTGTATATTTATTAGGCTACTTATGCCAGGTCAGACAGCAGCCAAGAATCCTTGACTATAAATGCTTACCTATAAAACCAGGGACTTGGCCCAAAGTTAAATGAGTTTATGGGGATCTTTGCATTGACTTCAATCACCTATGAATTGCACAAAATAGTTTCTCTGAACTGCAGGACAGAATAGAAACAACCGAAAAGAGGCAGCTAAACACCTGTGTATGCACATATAATCTATAACAGGTGAAAGTCTTGAGTTACCGCTCTATTTCAATTAGAAAATTAAAAAAATCAAAGGGGTTTTAGTTTGTTTGTTTGTTTGTTTTCACAGTGCTAACATAAAATCAGAGGTCAGATTTCAGTCCCTGTCCACAAGCGTTTGACAGCCCATTTCTGGGTGGCTACTCATGGAGTTTTGAGCTAGGCTTTGGTCTTTCTGACCAAACTCAACAGTCATTTTAACATAAATGATGTTTAACCTGCGCAAAGTGTGTTGTGAGACACACCTATAATCCATTAAAATGGCTCTTTCACCCTCAATAACTTACAGTGACCACTGAATTTAACAACCTTGTTTAAGAACTGCAGCTGTAGGCTTTCATAACTTGAGCTTCATGAGACCTTGATTTTTATCCAAGTACTTAAAGAAATATTCTTTTCTATGAATGCCCTATTTATCAGAGATGAAGGGTCCAGTCCAGCTCTTGCTGAAGTCAATATGAATCTGTTCAATTAATTTGTAGAATTGGAACACATCCTGAGAATTCTTTAAACCAAAACTTTACACAAGACCTCTAACTTAGTGTATGATGAACACAGCAGTTGTGGTTCTCTCTCTTTCTCTCTCTGTAGCGTTAATCATGATTGAGTATAAAAAAAGAAAAAAAGAAATTCAATGATTCTTTAATAAATCTCTGATATTTGTCCACCCACAGATCCCTACTGAAATCAACAAGAAAGTGAGACAGTTTTAAGGTCATATATTATCTGCTTGTTTATGTGTAGCTAAATTATTCTATATTAATTTAATGGAAAAGCAAAAGAAATAAGTGCCTGAGACCCAGAACACCATGCCAATCATTAAAATCATTAAGAAGGGGCTTTGTGTTTTAACAATGAGCCACAGCTGACATGTAGGCTATGGCTAGGTTAAGTAAAAGGAACCCCTCAAAAGCACCCACGTATTTTCTACTCAAGGCACTAACAGTAACCTATAGCAGCAATAAAGCAAGTTAAAGTCAATCCATACTCAACAATATGACTTCTGTGATAGGAAAAAAGAAGTAGAGAGGCTTGTATAGAAAAGCACATGGGTGACTGCTTAACTAGTCATCTGTCAAAATCAGAAGCAAAACACTCCCTGAGGAAGCTACTTCTACGTCAACCATGCCTTCTGTGTTTTGAGAGCAATCTTTAAGACTTTCCTTCAGAAATGAATACTAATTAGTTTGGTTTTGCTTAAATGAAGACACTTGAATTTGCTTAGCAGCATGCGATATCTTCCTGAAAAACCTCAGTCATTCTTTCACACCAACTATCACATTCGTTAAGAAGATCCCAACAATCTTACTGTTGTTTAGAAATAAGAACAATGTTGGATCATTGTTCAGAAAATCTGGAAATTATGTGTAATTTCGATCATCATGGGAACATTTTTGTAGTGAAAAGGGCTCTCCATGCCAAAAAATAAACATTTAACAGTATGAAAGATAGGTTATACAATTCAAAAACAAATAAATTAAAAAAGCCAAGTGCTTTTTAATGGAAAAAAAAAAAAAACACAAAAAAACCCAAAGCTTTAAAGCAAAAGAAATGCTAATACTTCACAATTTATAAATGCAAGGTTTTCACAAAGATTGCAAAGTATTATTTCATTTCAGGGCTGTCATGGAGTGGCCACTCTAGAGCTCTTAAAATAATTGATTTTGCACCTGAGAAATGGAAAAGAAATTTAAAGCAGATGAACTTGTATTTAAAGATTCATTTTTACTTGCCAGAACTTGAATGTGAAAATGCATTCTGATCTTGGTTCAGTTCAGCTGGTTAAAAACCCTTTAAATGTGTTCATTTGTACGTACTTCCAGCAAAATTGAAGGAGAAGGAGAATTTGATTCACTTGTCACAGAGAAGCTGTAGCAGTTTCTGAAGGGAATATTTGTTGAAGTCTGTGCAGAGGTAGGTATTGCATCTCCCAGAAGGGTTATGGGGCTGTTCTTATATCCAGCACAAAGCAACACAGCACCAAAAGGAGAGATGATAGGTGTAAAGGTCTGAATGTACAGAAGGCAGCTTTTAGGAGGTGAAACCTGGGGGTGGGAGAAGGCCCTGGGCTCCAGGGATCTCAGACTGAGGAAATTAAACTCTTTCTTCCTTATCTTTGGGGAATGCATTAACCACCAGGCTCTTGGATAAAAAAGAAACCTCATTCTATCACTACAATTTATTCTGTCAACTTTCATGCTTCATTTTCCTAATTTTTGAAGTAAGAGCATTCCTAACATATTTTTATGATTTCCAAGATGGTTAGTCTTTTTTTGTATTTTTCTAGGCAAAAAATATTCAGGAGCAGATTTGCACACCCTTTCAGATGTTCCAGAACTGTTGAGTCCTTTGATAAATAAAAAATAGCTTCATAGGAACAGGAAGAACTAGACAAGACAAATACTTGTGTATTGTCTCAGAGCTGCTTCCTACAAATATTTGAGCACACATTTAACATGAGTATTGTGACTAATTCTGTTCATATCAACAGAATTATACGCTGTAGAAAAGTTGAGCACAGAGTAAATAAATATGGGACTAAACCCAGAAATTTCCAGAGAAAGTATTCTTTTGCAGTGGGGAGCCTGTTCTGCCTTCCACAAAGTGTAGGCAAAGAAAAGAAGCAAGGAGAATTCAATTACTTTCTTAATCTTGTAAAACTTCCTCTTTTTGCAGGCTTTTTCTAAGAAAAAAGGGACATCTCTGCATGGAGAAATCTTCAATCATTGAGATGCTTAGTTTGAAGTTTTGAACTGGGGAAAGGGGATGGCTGAAGAAGCCTGTGGGTGACTTGCAACATTTCCCCTTAAAAGCTAGATCCACACAGGTACCTAAATAGTCTATTTGCCTCATGAATACATAATTTTGAATCAATTCTGAATGCCAAAGCTCCTCTAGCCGCAGGACACATTTATTATGTTCAGCGTATAAGGCATTTAAAACTAAATTGCACATGCACTGGTTACATAGGTGCTTTCTTAACAATATCCATTTGCTTTCTGTTCCACTAGAAGGAAATGGTACAATACATAGAGGTCTGAAGGGAAAGGTGCCCTGCTATGTGTAATATCAGTGTAGGACAGAAAAGAAAGTATCTTAAAAAAAAAAATTATCTCATGTTGAAATGAACCAATACCAGGTACATAGGTGACCAGATCATGCGTCTACTAACTTATTAAATCTAGGGATGTTGAGGTAGCAGCCATTGTAATCCACTTTACTGGATGTACACAACTGGGAGCATGAACTGGTTTTGTGGAATTGATAAGACAGCTGCAGAGAAGAGATAAAGACATGTTACCATTTTAAATTGGTACTACCCACCCACTCATCATCGTAAAACCAAACTGTATGGGATTATTGGAAATAGTCACCAGCAACGACTGTGTATATCTACACTGGTACCTTAACAGACACCTGTACCAGATCAAGCTTACAAGGAGAAAGACAGGCCTTGTTTCTTGTTGAAGCACTATGCAGATTAGCAGATTTAAAACAGGAGCATAACTGGCAAAATATGTGTGAGAGAGTTGAAGTCTGGCTCTGCAGCTGACACGCAGACACAGGGACTGAAGCATTCCTGTTTACTCTCTTGAATCTGTCAGCACTACTTTTCTCCACTTTAAAGTGAAAAATCACTCAAATGCACAGAGTCTGTGATATCTGATATTTTTCCATTTCCAATAAAAGACATTTGTTTTACTCGAATAAAAAACAAAGGCCATACTCCAGAATATTGAAGAAAAATAAATGCCTGGACTATGGTGTAGATGTTTTTTGTGCCTGTACAGCTACAAACACTGTCCAGAAATTTTAGGGAGGAGCAATAGTAGTGCTGAATGTACAGTAGTTGGATGGATTTATTTAAGACACTGTTTACAGTTGAGACAAAGAAAAAAAGCACACAGAGGCAAAACATTACCAATGACACTGTGATATAGCTTAAAGAAGACTTTATTGAGGGGTTTTGGTTTGACTTCATACAGAGCAATCTTGTAGGCAAAGGAAAAAAAGATATTCATACTCCCCCAAATATACCCCAATGCACCACCCAGCATTACATTGCAAATACTCTAAGTCAGATTTTTCATAGAATTTGAATACTGTTTTTTAAAACATTGCTTAAAATGCAGCGTAGTATGTGAGGAAAGAAGTAAAGAATACATTACAAAAGTTTTTTTTCTTAAACAGCATCCTTCAGCGGTAGTAACACAAAAGGGTTTGTACCAAGAGAGTCTGTCATGAACTGAAGACAAAAGGAAAACTTCAAGGCGAGGTCTGGGAAGGCAGAATAAACTTGGACCAGGACAGATTGCTCTGCAAAGAGTTAGTGAGTTCAGGTCATACTCTGTAAAATGCTAAACCTCTGGGTCTACCATCAAAATCAGTTTAAGTTCATGTTGGCCCATAGCCTCTCAGACTGCACGTCACAGCTGCTGGACAATGGACAATTACGATAGATAAAAGATTATTGGCTTCAGTTGTTTGATTTTTCTTTTCAAATACTTAGCTTGGCCCTTTCCTGAATGACACCAAGCCTCAGGGCTTTGTAACAACACCAGCTCTGATCTGGCTGGTGGATCTGATCCAAATCAGAAAATTCCAACTGAGAGCTGAGAAATGAAGGAGCTGAATGCCATCTCTCATAAGACATCAAGACTTACAGAAGAATAATTGAATCAAGAGGTCTTGGTACTCAGAGGACACCTCCTGAGGGTCTGAATGTTTAATAGGTGAAAAACTCTGCCATTTTCTGCAAGAAGAGTATATTTGCTGTAGGGGAAGGTAATACAAAGAAGGAACTCAACTGTATGGACTGTTTCTTTTTAAGCCATTTTTGCTGCTGGTTGCATAGCAGGACCTTCACAGCTCCATGACAGCCCATGTCACCCCACACTGAAATCATCCTTCCACTCCTCCCATGCATTCCTGGGTGCCTGGGATTGCCCACTGTGTCCATCAGTCTTAGAGGTCATGTTGCAACATTCTGTAAGAACATTTTGTCTCGCCCCTGACTCATCTTCTATGTAAGCTCTTTTCTGTGGAGGTCTTTTGTCCTACTTTACAGCTAGCTAGAAGAACTTCAAAAACTGACACCTGAATAAGGAACAAACCAGTGTCTGCCTTTCCAAATCACTTCTGCATGTGAACACAAAAAAGCTGATCATTCAACTCCACTTTCATTAAAATCTACCCGCTCCCATCTATAGCAGCCAAGGTCCTGACAGTTGCTCCTGCAGACTTGCACCAGGCATTTGTTACAGAGTAAAGCTAAGGGAAGGACATGGAGTTTCTGACAGAGAGGCCAGAGGTGGTTACGTAGCACAGAAAAAGAGGTAACAAGGTTCCTGCAAAGGATGTAACATTTCTGTCTAACTTGATGGAGACAGATAAGACCTTCAGCTCCAGTCTGGTTACTGTATTGACTCACACTGAGAATCTTAAACATTTACAAGCAAAACCACTTCCTTTTGCTTCAGTCTATAGGTTTATTATTATCACTGAAAACCACTCAGTGACTGATTTTTACCAATGACCAGTTGCAGCTTACGAAACATAGGAAGCATACTTTGTTCCCCGTCTCACTGCCAGCAAGTTGATCTAGTGTTGAAGGCTTCTGTACAAACTATGCAGACTGGCCTCACTGAGGAGGAAAAAAAAATGCTATTGCTGCCTGCTGGGAAGTGGAATGGATTACTGACGGCAGACATTTTCAGGTTATTTTGCAGAATATCAGAGCAGTTATAATGATCAAAAGCCAGGAGTATGCGTGGAGACAGCAGTGGGGGTGGCTTGGAGGAGAGGCAGACATAGTTTAGGTGTAAGAAGTTAGAAAGCCACTGAAACAGAAGCTTAAAAATGGGAGAGGGATTCATGGTAGCAATTCTAAACCATGTAAGGAAAGTTTAAATAGCAGTATGCAGAAAGTAGTATTAGAAATATAAGCATATTCAAAGAGTCAGAAGGGGAAAAATGTTACAAAATTGAAAGACCTCTCCTGGAATTACAGAAAGACTGCCCACATTATATTGAAAAAATAAGTGTTAATAGCCCCAGCAAGCTACAGAGAACCATTGTTTTATCCTCCTTTATGTTTTTCTTAGCAATCTCTATCTTCACAGGTTATGTGTTTCTGTAATAAAATGGGGGCTTGGGGGAGTGTGTTTTGTTTTGAAATAGCTAACGGAAATATTCGAAGGTAAAAGACAATTTAGAAAATGAAAAAGGGGAAAAAATTAATCATTTGGTACATAACATCATCTTTATTTTAGAGATGGGAAAACAGAGGCTTACAGAGGTAAAAACAAGTGTCAGCAATTCTACATTGAGTCTGTGGAATAAACTGGAAAAAAAACATTATCTGTTAAGTTCTTGAAGGCACATAGGGTGGCTGAACCAGAAACCTGTCTGAAGCAGACCTTTTTTCACATTTATCATTTCTTAAGACATATAGTGTTAAGTAGTTTCTCCATTAATTCATCCATTCAAACTCATCCATTCAGAGTTTCTTTCTGAAAAAATAGGAATCTTAACAATGAAAAGAGTCTCCCTGCTCTGTAAAAGCTTTTTGCAAGTTCAAGAACTAAGGCTGTCCATCGGGGTGTTTGCTTTAAAAACTGATGTTGAAAAGATATTAGCCTGTCCAGTCCTCCCCTTTACTGACACCTATTATTTGCCATACATATAGTAGAACGTACATTTGAGGTTATACTGTCCTTAACTGTAGCTTCCTGCAGTTTCCATTGGACCATTATTCAATAGACACAGAATTCTGCCATCAGCAGAATTTGGCGTTTTTTAACCATTAGGCGGTTTAGAAGGCACCAGCCCTCCTGGCTGCAGATGGAGTGCAACTGTCTCCAAGGGCCAAAAGGATTCTAGTGTGTGAGTTCACAGGCCTCATCGAGAGGGACTTAAACTAGATTTGAAGGGGAAAGGGGATAAAACCAGGCTCACTAGAGATGAGCCTACAAGTAGCATAATGGAATTGGGGGTGAAATCAAAAGCCCACCTCAAGTGCATCTACACCAATGCACACGGCATGGGCAGCAAACAAGAGGAGCTGGAAGCCATTGTGCAGCGGGAGAGCTGTGACTTAGTCACCATCACAGAAACATGGTGGGATGACTCTCATGACTGGAGTGCTGCAATGGATGGCTACAAGCTCTTCAGAAGGGATGGGCAAGGAAGGAGAGGTGGTGGGTGGCTGTGTGTATTAGGGAGTGTTTTGACTTGTATAGAAATCAACGATTGTGAAGACCAAGTAGAGTGCTTAACGGTAAAGATGAGGGGGAAGGCCAAGAAGGCAGATAAGCTGCTGGGAGTCTGTTATAGACCACCCAACCAGGATGAAGAGGCAGATGAAACATTCTATAAGTGACTGGCAGAAGTTTTGTAATTGCTAGCCCTTGTTCTTGTGGGGGACTT
>NW_010543873.1:20500-25599 GCF_000687285.1 Phaethon lepturus | reverse complement strand
TCTTCAGGTTGTAGGTCATCTGCATCCTTCAGGAAGCCCTGTTGAAAATTCTTATCATCCTATTTCAACCTTAGAAAAAAAAAAATGGAGGCCTAAATTTTCAATAGGATCCATTATTTATCTAAAATAAATCCAAGGCACATTCATTTATATCTTCAAGTTGTGAGATATTGAAATACTTGTTGGTATTCTCTCATTAGATACTTATTGTTAATTCAACTCTAGCATTATAAAAAAACTGGTAAAATAACATTGCAAATATTTCATGATATCTTTCTCAGGTTTCTCAGACGTTTCATTGACTGCCTGGAGCAAATACTTTTCCCTGAGGTTGCATGGAATGATAGTAGCAGAATTTTCTGCGGTTTATGAAATGATATATTTTATATAGGAAAAGAAGCTGTATTTTCAAGCCTAGAAAACTGATTTTTCGTAATGTCATATTGTAAGGCAGCACCTGATCATCATGTATCAAAACCTTACTTAACAGACTAAAGCTTCAGGACAACTGGGCCTAACTGCTGCTTATTGATGAGTGGAATACTGATACTGTGCTCAGATAATGAAATGTGAAACAAAATCCGCAATACAAAGTAATTCTTTTTAGTCTTTGAGCAATGTTAATCTCTTTAGGAAACTGTAATCCCCTTCCTGTGTAGGACCAGCCAGAAATGCCTAAAGCATTGAGTACTAAGCACTATAAACTAGAATCAAGCAAATTTTTTAAAAGGAATGTTATCCAATTTAGCATTTTGTTGTGCTCATAATATACATACAGTTTTCCCTCTCAGGGTGTTAGTTGTTCAGTCTTTTTTTTACACTTTGTCTGTGAATTGTTCATAAATTAAGTCTTTTCTTTATAAGTTCTAATACTAATAATGTTTGCATTAGGTATCACTCTCTGTAACAATTATTCATATGCATTTATTATTCAACAAGTTATATTTATGCAGATTCATAATGACTGGTCAGATCAGTCATGTTACAGTTTATCTATTCCCTGTTGGACCATATTCAAATTTTTAGGAGCACATTTCAAATCTTAAATAGGCATTTTAATAAACATGAGTTTAAATGTGATTTTTACATGAAACTTTTGAATTAACCTTTGGGGAAAAGAAAAAAGTCATCCAGATAATGTGCAACTGTAGTGAGCACTGGCTAATATCCTTTAGCAGCTGAAGATAAAAACCAGCTCAATCCCAATTCTCGAACAAGACCCATAGGAACAGGTGTTGGCACCTACACAGATCTCCAAAAGTGATTTGCTCCTGTTGTGGTTGCAGCAGCATTGTCATCATAATCCATAATTTCATGATGTTTGCTTAATTCACATAAGAATTCACAGTTCCTTCAATATTTCACTGAAAAGATTATTTGCATGTTATAATCTTCAGAAACAAATTGGTCTGACTTAGTATTCTGGATAAAGCATACTGAAAACAAACAGAAAATCAAAGAGCTTTCATGAACTGAGATGCCAAATTTTGTTCATATTGACTTTCACAACCATATTTCTCTTTATTTGTAATTATTTAAATACCTGCTAAGAAGAGCTGGTTGCAAAGTGAAATACGTTGAAGTTGTTTCTAATTCACAGGATAGGAAAAAGCTGCGTGTTTTCATATGAAGAAACATGTCTTGTTTACCTTTTTCCAATATTGCTATTTTCTTCACATTTGAAAATTTCCCTTTAATTTCCCCTGTTTTGTCAATTAATAAAATGAAATGACCAGTGTCCACAGTTTGTTTGTTTAAGCGTTTAAAAAAAAAAAAAATTATACCTCTTTTTTTTTCTGTATTGCATTTCAAATATCATGTATGGAAATATTTTAAAAGAAGTAAAAAAAATTAACACCAAAACTTCATTTAACATGTTTAAACATGTCAGATTTATCAGTTAAAGGCACAGAGTTTAACTTCTCCTCTCTCTATTTTACTTTGTAAAAAAAAGACACTAATTTTTCATTTTCCTGATCTTTTATTTTCCCATATTTCAAGAAAAAATATCTAAGACGCCTTATTATTTCTTCCTTTCTATGGATGTAAATATCAATTATTCTTTATTAATTGAAAAAGCATGACTTGCAAGGATACAGAGGATGTTGTATATTGTTACTTATCCAAGAAATACCCAAAATACTACATTCGCAGAATAATAGTATCATAGAATAGTTTGGGTTGGAAGGGATGTTTAAAGGTCATCTAGTCTAACCCCACTGCAAGAAGCAGGGACATCATCAACTAGATCAGGTTTCTCAGAGCCCTGTCCAAGGTGACCTGGAATGTTTCCGGGGATGGGGCATCTACCATCTCTCTGGGCAACCTGTGCCAGTGTTTCATCACCCTCATGGTGAAAAATTGCTTCCTTATAGCTATTTTGAATCTACCCTCTTTTAGTTTAAAACCACTACCCCTTGTCCTATCCCAACAGGGCCTGCTAAAAATTCTGAACCCCATCTTTCTAATTGGTCCCCTTTAAGTACTGGAAGGTTGCCATAAAGTCTCCCAAGAGCCTTCTCTTCTCCAAGCTGAACAAACCGAACTCTCTCAGCCTTTCTTCACAGGAATGATATTCCATCCCTTTGATCATTTCTGTGGCCCTCCTTCTCCAACAGGTCCACGTCTTTCCTGTGCTGAGCTTTCCAGAGCTGGACACAGTACTCTGGGTGAGGTCTCACTAGAGAGGAGTAGATGGGCAGAATCCCCTCCCTTGACCTGCTGGCCACACTGCTTTGGATGCAGCCCAGGATACGGTTGGTCTTCTGGGCTGCAAGCGCACATTGCCAGCTCGTGTCCAGCTTTTCATCCACCAGTGCCCCCAGGTCCTTCTCAACAGGGCTGCTCTCAATCCCTTCATCTGCTAGCCTGTACTGATACCGGGGGTTGCTGCAACCTAGGTGCAGGACCCTGCAAAAATTCCTTTGATATCTGCCTGAGATTTCAAACTCATTGTGTATATTTCCACGGTGAAGGGAGGGGATGATTTATACAAAGAAGAAGGATGAGAACTACTACTGCTTTTAGGGAGGGTTGTGGGAGGTTTCTTTTTTTTTTTCCTTCTTTCCTCACAGCAGCATTTATTATTATTATAATAATTTGGGAATTCCACAAATGTCTTTTGGACCTTCATGACTATGCCCTTCTAAAGAGCATCATGATACAGACTCTAAAGAAAAAACTGACAAAACACTATTATTTCTTCTTATCTAGATATAGACATCTCAAATGAATTTCAGCTATGCCTAAGAATGGATGTGAATCAAAAATTATTTGAACTAGCAGTTCTTTTTTTACAGTATTTGGCACATTTAATCAACTGAAATTTAGGTAAATGTATTGCAATTTATAAAGATTATGAAAATGGTTTACTACCACCTCCCTGGAGTGGCATGTGTGTTATGACATTGCAGAGTTTGTAAAACTGGTGAGATACTGCTAGCCTTACACTCCCTATAATTCCTTGCATCTAATGAAAAAGAAGTGAAAACTCTTTGTGTCTTGCACTAAGGTAATTTTTTAAACATTTTTTTCTGATTCAATTAATGTTTTTAAGGGGAAAATGTTTGAGTGAGCACACTGCAGGGAGCTCCATATTTCTTATCCCATTTACTTCCTAATCACACAAAATGGAGGTGCAGAGCTGTCATATTTACTTTGTCATCAGGCAGTGAGTGTCAGACTATGATTGTGATCTAGCCTGGGTATTTTCTATTATTCACCTTATTTAATAAACTGTCACTTGAAAGAGGGAATGATAAGCTTTCACACAATGAACCAAAGGAATGTTGTGCCTTCTTCCTTTATTATGCATGCTACATTTGAAGCTAATGAATCATAACCTCTGAGCGGGTATTTTTATAGATGAAAGAGACATCATGTTACATACTCTATTTATTTCATCAGTTTCTCTGTAGCCAACACAAACCACAATGATTGCCTTGTGCTTCCTATTTGACAACTGATGGACATTCTTGCTGATGTCTTGTCTAATAATTTTCTACTCTCTACATATTTAAGGATTTAAAGTTCTAACTGAATGAAAGAACAGGGATGAAATGGATGGAGGATAATGTTATATTTTAATTAAAAATTATTGTGAAACATTTCTTATTTTTTCCCTTCCATATTATATGTTGTTTAGATAGTACTCTCACCAGTCTTTTTTGTTGTTTGTTTTTGTTTAAGAGCTGTATCATCAGCTAACTTTGTTTTCCTGGGGATTTTATGACTGTGAACAACAATCCCACACAGTTAATAACTTCAGGTAAAACTTCACAGTATTCACAGCATACAAGACTGCTTTATCTCTTAAAAGAAATTAAAAAGAATAATGCATGACGTAACAAAAACAAAATACTGATCACTATGCTAGTATGAGGCCAAGAATATAGTTTAAGCAAACTGTACCTTGAGGCATGTATTTTAGTAGGGGATGTAATGTTACCATATTATTTCCTATTTGAGGAGAAAAAAGTAATTATAAAAATAATTTTTCATCCTTTATTAATAAAAGATAGTGTATTTTTATAAGCTACTGCATTTATTTCCTAATGGTATAAGTTTTGCTAGACAGAAGTCTGTAAGAGCCATAAATATGTCTCAACAGAGCTTCCACAATTCTTAAAAAATCAAAGTAGTACTTTACATATTTTTAGAGAAGTTTCTGGTTCTCAGCTGGAGTGCCCTGGCAACTCCATATGCATTTGGTGAAGTTCTAATTTCTTTGACTGATAGTGAGAGGGTTTTCCCCACAAACAATACCTGTTGATTGATTCACATCAAATAGAAAGTGCAGGATGATGTGCCAAACCACACAGTTCACCAGTGGTAACTGGAGAAGGTGAGGGGAGAGTACCATTTGGCCAATTTTCCTGTCCAAATAGTGGACCTTTCACTGCAAGATTTTACAGATGATGAATGTTTAAAAGTATTCAAAAGTTAATGAACAAATTCAAGGGTGAGGAATCCACCTTGTTTGTTTGTTTTATTATTATTCAACTTCTAAGTTAAAAGGTAACATGTCTCATTTGGTAACTCCTGGACAGGTTGTTGGAGTCTGGGAGTGTACCCTGGAGCAGTACTACTGCACGCATTGG
>NW_010543873.1:6585-20469 GCF_000687285.1 Phaethon lepturus | reverse complement strand
AGGGAAAGACAATGTAAATGCTTCATGCAGTTTTGCCCTCCAGGAAGACTAATGACTAAACGATCACAAAAATATTTTTAAAAAGAGGAGGAAGAAGGAAGGGCCAAACAGCCAGGGCTGTAAAAACAAGACACCGGCAGACACACCGAACTCTTGTCAGTGACCAGTTCTTGAAGCTGTTTAAAGTTGCACAGCAATATCTCTACCGAGAAGAATGATGGGAATAGAAATAGGCTCCAGAGTTACCAGGATCTCCTGCCATGCTTCCTCCTTCTAGTGCTTAGTCATGGCTCAGAGATGAGTAAGACAGATGTCAAGGATGTCTAGCAATTAGGTAGGTGATGGTAAACTAATGAGAGGATGTGGATCAGAATGGACTGTTCACTGGTACATGTGAGGTACATGTGTGCCACAGTCTTCTGGTCATCATCCCAGAGCCAAGAGTGCTTGAGGATACTGCTTTAAATATTTAATTGAGAAGAGATTAACATTGTCTCATGAAAGAGCCCCAAAAGTTCCTGCCTCTGTGTACAGTAGAACCTGCCCACTAAGTAACAAAAATTGGGCAGGTTTGATTCCACTTCTCCTATTCGGCGCTGCTGGAGGCATAACACTTGACAGATAGACCTTTGAACTGATCTGATATGGTCATTCTTGTGACCTTAAGACAAATTCTCCTATGGAAAATGTCAGTGTAACTGAGCATCAAAGAATATTTGCAGTGAAGGAAATATAATGTCATTTCTAGAGCTGGGACAAAGAGTGTCTTATTCATATTTTCTAATTGTATGTCTCTTTTTAGGGCATATGTGTTGAAAGTGGAAAATAGACTTGGTGCTCAACCTCACAGGTGAATCACAGATGTTGACTCTCCAGCTGTTTGATGTTGAATGGGATCTCAAGTTTTCCAGAAATTTCAGATAAAACACTTCCCTATTTTTCTTTTTTTTTTTTTTCACCCATAACCAAGCACAGCTGAAACATTCAGATTTCTAAATCCACATATCACAGACAGCAAATAAGAGGAAGGTAACCTTTCAAACAGGGGAAAATTCAGATCTGGATGAGTGAGATAGATTGGAAGTAAAAATCCAAAAACAAGTCTGCCCTCTGTCAAATGCATGATTGCAATGTTGGTTTTCCCTCTCATGTTGCTTCTAGCAAGACTAACAACAATAATATTTTTCTTGGCTTGCAGAAAACTTCACACATTCCACCCATTCCCTTTCTTTACTGTATCTGTTTTCACCCTGTTTAGTGGAGTTTCACATGACCTAATGATGCTACAGGCTCCCTATGTTTGCTTGATTGCCCCGTTTATTCCCCTATCCTCTTCCCAAGAGCTTATTTCAGATGAACTTACTGAGATATTTTTAAAGAAAACACCTCTCTCAAGATAGTGGGCAGCATCACATATGGTGCACACAAAGCAAATGGTACACAAACAGGCCAACAAATTGTCTGGGACAAGATGAAAAAGAAAATTCAGTCTTTGTAATGCCATTCTTCTCTTACACCAATGGCTATTTTGTGTGTCCATTTAGCAAATTGACCATGGCTTCCTTCCTCCTTATGAGCCATGCTGAAGTTAAAAGGGCAAGAAAAATGGCATTTTTTTGTATAAAAGCCACCAGACTGAAGATAAGGCATAACACAACTTTCTTTATTCTGCTTGAGACCTCACATGTCTTTGAAGATGTTAAAGTACCATTCTAGCTACCTTGATTTCAATATATCACAGAATCACAGAATCACAGAAACACTAGGTTGGAAAGGACCTTCAAGATCATCAAGTCCAACCATTAATCCAGCGCCACCATGTCCCCTAGACCATGTCCTGAAGCGCCACATCCACACGTTTCTTGAACACTTCCAGAGATGGCGACTCCACCACCTCCCTGGGCAGCCTGTTCCAATGCCTGACCACCCTCTCAGTGAAGAAATTTTTCCTAATATCCAATCTAAACCTCCCCTGGCGCAACTTGAAGCCATTTCCTCTTGTCCTATCGCTTCAACAGCAAAAGTCTATAGATATTAGTAGTAATAAAGAACATAAACAACCTTCAAGAAAAGCAGCCTGTTAATAAAAATTGTCAAGGATGCACATGTAAATCCAAGATAGAATTTTAGTGGTTTCAAGAGCAACCAGCACAATTCCTCTAGTGTGTATTTCTATGCCATATATATCAACATGTTTTCATTAGTAAGAATTTGATTTATTACTGATTTTCCTATAACCAAACATAAAAGAATGAATAGTTTGATTTTTTTCTTTCTTTTTTCTTTTTGATATTCTGAATGTACTGAACTGAGGACATGAGAGAGAAAAAAACCCAACCACATATAAAGGAATCCATTGACTAATACCGTTATAGGTCATATAAAGTAAAAACATTGGCATTTTATGATTTGCAGATGTCAGTTGTACCTATTTTTTTAAGGAAACATTTTTAAGTTTTTTAAAGAAACTTTTAAAAGAAACTTCTAACAGTTTCTTTTTATTTTGTTCTATTTTCTCTCTTCTTTTGCCTAACACTTTTAAACTTCTTGATTTTGAGAGATTTTACTTTGGTTTTGTCTGGTTTTTTTCTTTTTTTTTAGAAAATATCTTTATAATTTCTATATTGACTGAAGTGTGATTCAGAGGTTCAGAAGCTCATTTGTTTACAAGTTCAGAAATGACATTCATATGCATACACATATGCATACATATATTTTATTTTCACTTTCTGTCCATAAGAAAAATGAGAGATGCATGTCTACTTTTTCTCCCATCTTACTCATATACACATTTACTGTGCACTGCTGCTGTGCCTATCTGCCACAGAATCAGAACTATAATGCTGGTTATAACAACATCAAACCATGAGCTACAAGTTTTATGAAACTTGTAGATGTTGCAAGCCATGTAATTTTTAATTATAATTCATGAACTAACCAATTCAAAAACATTTAGTAATAATTATTTATTTTTGTTTTTCTGGTAGTGTAACAGTTTGTAAGACTCTATACATGGATCTGGATATATGATATCGTCAGGGTTACACAAAATTTTAACTCCCTATCAACATCTCCCTCTCATTATTGATAAATAATGATAAATTCATCAGAAAATGAGACAAAGAGAAAAATAGAGGAAAGCCTCATTTAACTGGGAAGTGAAAACTGTCATTCTTCTTAAAGTTAATTTTATTTTCCTTCCTCCATAGTAGTCACAAAAATGTTATTTTCATTCTTGTAAATGAATACAAACAACAGATAAGAGCAACAATAAAACCATGAAGGTCAAGGTAGCACTCTATATTTCTGCAACATATGTAACTTCTGAATAGTTTTGTTCATCTGATTTTAACAAGTATTTTCATGCTAAGGCCTCAAGGTTCAGGACTGTGGTCTATTACACAAGCAAATCAATATCTTGCACAAATAATAGAAAGAAACACATTTGTTTTACTACTAACATTAGTAGAATTATTATAGACAAGAGACTCATTACCACTTCAGACAATTTTCTGGAAAAAAAAAAAAAAGAGGATTTTTCTGTCCAGTCTACTAGATAAGGCCAGTTATAAAAGGTAAGGTTGACTGAAAAGGAAAGTGTTGAGCTAAAAATATAACTCAATATTTTGCTGTATGCTATACACTAAATCATAGGTTATAGTAAAAACTCACTAACTATGGCTCCAGATTCCTCACTGAATTCTGAATGTGGAAAGCAGAGACAATGACTGACACAACAAGCGGACATGGGGATTTCACAAAAATGGCCTGTGAGCATGGTCTCATGGATATATGTCATTGGATAGAGATGCCTCTGACTCAGAGTACAGAACTTCCTGAATTTGTGGTGATCTAGGAAGCATAGAGCTCAGGCTAAAAATTCTACACTTGAATATTCTTAAACTAGGGTCACAGAGAAAAGAATAGAATGAAAGCAGGATTCTCCCACCCCGTTTTCTTTTAATCAATCAATTAATTAATTAATCTACTATAATATGATTTCTGACACTATTTTGTCACTTTTTAGGAAACCATATTTCACAAAGGTACTTATTTAAAGACTTTTTGATGCTCTGATTCTAAATCAAGAAAAAGTCTGGGGGCTCGCAGATCACCCAGCGTTATTCTCTCTTTAATTCTAGTTGACATCTGGGAAATAATTTTTTGAGGTCACCAGAATATTTCATAACAGATTCTATGACTTTATGTTTAAAATTCTCATTACGCCCTGACTATCAATATAATCCACTGAAAGTGGTAGAGAACAGACACTAGGTGGATTCCCCACTTTCTGATAGACATATAACTATTTTAATGTAAACAAGCAAATAGATTTGCAAGCATACCAAAAATCCCACCAAACTTGTAGATGATTTGTAAGGAAAATAAGAAACTTGTATCTGTGTGATGGGTTAGACAGCAGCTGAACATAAGCCAGCAGTGTGCCCAGGTGGCCAAGAAGGTCAACAGCGTCCTGGCCTGTATCAGAACTAGTGTGGCCAGCAGGAGTGGGGAAGTGATCGTGCCCCTGTACTCGGCACTGGTGAGGCCGCACCTTGAATAGTGTGTTCAGTTTTGGGCCCCTCACTACATGAAGGATGCTGAGGTGCTGGAGCGTGTCCAGAGAAGGGCAACAAAGCTGGTGAGGGGTCTGGAGCACAAGTCTTACGAGGTGCAGCTGAGGGAACTGGGGTTGTTTACTCTGGAGAAGAGGAGGCTGAGGGGAGACCTTATCGGTCTCTACAACTACCTGAAAGGGGGTTGTGGTGAGGTGGTTGTTGGTCTCTTCTCCCAAGTAACCAGCGATAGGATGAGAGGAAATGGCCTCAAGTTGCGCCAGGGGAGGTTTAGATTGCATATTAGGAAAAATTTCTTCACTGAGAGGGTGGTCAGGCATTGGAACAGGCTGCCCAGGGAGGTGGTGGAGTCGCCATCTCTGGAAGCGTTCAAAAAACGTGTGGATGTGGCTCTTCAAGACATGGTTTAGGGAACATGGTGGCACTGGATTAATGGTTGGACTTGATGATCTTGAAGGTTCTTTCCAACCTTAGTGATTCTGTGATTCTGTGATTCTGTGATCCAGATGCCCACCCAGCTGTAAGTCCTCCCACTCCTTCTTTTATAGCTTTGGTGTTCCCTCTGCTGTTTCTTAATTTCTCACTCCTTTTTTACCCTCCTCCTTTGTCTGTCCAGTATTTCTAACCTTTCCCAAATACATTTTCCCTGAGGTGCTGCCATCTTGGCTGAATGGTTCAGCTGTGCCCTGCAGTGGGTCTGTTGGAGCCAGCTCGAACCTGTTGTGTCTGGCAAGGTGCAGCACTAGTCCCTCCTCACAGAGGCCACCCTTGCAGCTGCCTTCCTCTGCTACCAAATTCTTGACTCCTACACCCAATATGAGCCACTTCTTAGAATTTATAATATAATAATTAATGGTATTAAGAATTCATCTGTGTGGTCATTGTTCTGCATAAATCAATCATAAGGTTTAATTAAATGTAGGAATATAAGCTTATTTTTTAACTTAATGGTTTTGGATGTTGGAATTAGAACATTCTGATCACAGCCAAGTTAGTTATTTCACAAACTGATGCAGATTAACAAATTAACAAAAAAGGTATGCTGTTCATATTTATCGGACTAAGCGATACCCCACAGAATTTTATGCAGACAATGTTATTTCTCTATAATGAGACACGAAATGGTAATTATGAGCAATTTAGCTAAATCATTTTGCATATTATCAATTACAATAAAAGCATTTATTTTTCTCATAAATTGTGAGAGGACTAACAGGAATTGCAAATGTAAAGACATTTTTGTAGGTTTGGATGGGAATGACTAAAATGGGATCAAACCTTTCCCCCCATAACAGGCCATGTGAGGAGATGCACAGAGAAAGAAAACAATAATGTGATGGAAATGGAAAAGAAAAGACCAGTGAGTTTGCCTAATCTTCCAAATCTGCTTCTCTGCAGATCAGTTTATTGTACATAGGCAAGATTCTAGGCCAGATGTATGTCAGGGAGTGCTCCCCCATTCCCAGCTATGGATGTACACCGCAGCAACGCTCCTGCTCCACCATGTGCTGAGATCTGGATCACACTAACTCTAGTTCTCCCCTCCTGGGAACCGCTGACTGGAAAGTGGGAACATGGGAGGTGAACCAGGATCACCTGCTGTTTATGACTTGGTGCAGTCATAGAGACCAGAAGTAGAACTCAATTGCCACTTAACGTTCATAACCTTCTGATAATGAAGGCTTTCCAGTCCAAACTGGTGTTCACATTCACAGCATTAACGTCTATATTGTACTACCATTTACAGCATTCCCAGGACAATTACAACCCGTGGGAATTCTGAAGGACTAATGTGCATAGTGAAGCTGGGAAATACGGCAGCAGCAGCAGAACCTATTTTCTCTACAGCTGTAGATTTTTGGCCACTTATTGTTCCAGACTTCCCTTCCAATGTGTATAAGCCTCTCTCAAAAAAGAAGACAAAGAATTTTAATAAGGGGGGTTTGGTTTATTTAAATCTCCTGTCAACCAGAAAAAATGATTGATAGCCTCAGTTTGAAATCTCTGAGAGACAGAAAACTAATGACACAATTAAATAATGGATTTTCTTCTTTCCTATACTTTCTGCTGCCTTCCTCCATCTCCATGTGTCCCTCCATCTCTCCCTCTCTCCCTTTCTTCTTTCCTTCCTCCTTCTCCTTCTCCCTCTCCCTCTCCTTCTCCCTCTCCCTTCCTTTCTTTCCCTCTTTTCTACAAAAGGTATGATAATTCAAGAACAACAGGATATACAAGCAACCTTCCAAAGAGAACCTTCATACTAAGCCTTCTAGCCTAAAAAATAACCCTCTTACTTCTGCTTCTCCCCAGAATACAAAGAGATGCTCTAAAACCTCCTTACATATTATATGATTTTATTCCAGTGTGTACACTGTGAATTTCGAAAACAAAAACTTGGCTAGCTCCATGTTGTCTTTCAGACCACACAGTCCTGGGAGGTTTGAGCCTTCTCTGTCTGCAGCTGGTTTTAATATAGAAAAGGGATCCAGCTAAATGCTTAATGCAGAAAAAAAAAAATAAAGTCTACTCTGAGGTCATAGTGAGGTATCACTACTGTTTCTGACATTTCCCTTTACAACGCTTGGGAGAACAGCAATTGAAATTTCACTTACCAAGAGAAATATGTAGGGCATTCCCCAATTCCTTCTTAAAATTGGTGTATGTTCTTGATATGGTTGTGCATGTCTCAGAGAGCTTTGATTTCGGTGAAAATGGAAGCAGAGATTTAATGAGCAAATGGACTAAATTGGAAAAAGCATGAAGTCCTTTAAGACTTTATGAAAGAATAAAGAGGACCCTGGGAAGAACTAACTCCACAGCCTCACCTCTGTGCCTGGGAAGATCATGGAACAGATCTTCCTAGAAGCTATGCTAAGGCACATGGAGGGCGGGGAGCCGATTTGAGACAGCCAGCATGGCTTCACCAAAGGCAAGTCCTGCCTGACCAACCTAGTGGCCTTCTAGGATGGAGTGACCACATCAGTGGGCAAGGGAAGAACTAGAGATGTCATCTATCTGGACTTGTGTAAGGCCTTTATCACAGTCCCCCACAACATCCTTCTCTTTAAATTAGAGAGGTGGATTTGATAGGTGGACTGTTGTGTGGATGAGGAATTGGTTGGATGGTCACATCCACAAGGTGATGACCAATGGCTCAATGTTCAGATGGAGAGCAGTGACGAGTAGAGTCACTCAGGGGTCTGTACTGGGACAAGTACCATTTAATATCTGCACCAATGACACAGACAGTGGGATCGAGTGTACTGTCAGCAAGGTTGCAGATGACACCAAGCTCAGTGGTGTGGTTTACATGCCTGAGAGATGGGATGCCATCCAGAGGGACCTGGACAAGCTCAAGAAATGGGCCAGTGTGAACCTCATGAAGTTCAACAAGTCCAAGTGCAGGGTCCTGTTGGGATCACCCTGCACAGCTCGACCTTAAGGAAAAGGAGGTGTGGTATTGATCTGCACGGCTCGACCTTAAGGAGAAGGCGCTGTGGCACTGAGAAGCTGGTAAACAGCTGGATATCTGCATGGCTCGGCCTTGAGGAGAAGGAGCTGTGGTAAACAACTAAGAAGAAGCGAGGAAAACAGGAAGACCTGCAAGCAGCGAATCCTGACTGTGTGAGAGGTGCGTGGACAGCACGTGATATTTTGTATATAACCAATTGCAATAGTGTGTGTAACAAGCTGTAACCAATCATGAGTGTGTGCGCAGTGACTAAACAAAGTGGAGTCAGACAAGACAATAAACGGCTTCGGAATATAACTCTCATAGAGTTGTGAAATCCATCCTTCTCCCGCA
The DNA here is from genome assembly GCF_000687285.1 of Phaethon lepturus. NCBI lineage: Eukaryota > Metazoa > Chordata > Aves > Phaethontiformes > Phaethontidae > Phaethon > Phaethon lepturus. Next base: position 12,090 of record NW_010543873.1, on the reverse strand, counting down.
GGGTCCTGCACCTGAGTCGGGGCAAGGCCCAGTATCAGTACAGGCTGGGGGATGAAGGTATTGAGAGCAGCCCTGCCAAGAAGGACTTGGGGGTACTGGTGGATGAGAAGCTCAACGTGTCCCAGCAATGTGTACTTGCAGCCCAGAAAACGAACTGTGCCCTGGGCTGCATGCAAAGAATTGTCGCCAGCAGGTCAAGGGAGGTGATTCTGCCCCTCTGCTCTGCTCTGGTGAGACCCCACCCAGAGTACTGCGTCCAGCTCTGGAGCCCTCAGCACAGGAAAGTCATGGACCTGTTGGAGTAGGTCCCAAGGAGGACCACAGAAATGATCAGAGGGATGGAATATCATTCCTGTGAAGAAAGGCTGAGCAAGTGGGTTTGTTCAAACTGGAGAAGACTTGGGAGACCTTATGGCAACCTTCCAGTACTTAAAGGGGACCAATTAGAAAAGTGGGGTTCAGAATTTTTAGCAGGCCCTGTTGGGATAGGACAAGGGGTAGTGGTTTTAAACTAAAAGAGAGTAGATTCAGACTACTACTAAATGAAATTTTTCACCATGAGTGTGGTAAAACACTGTCACAGGTTGCCTAGAGATGTGGTAGATGCCTCATCCTTGGCAACATTCAAGGTTATGTTGGTGAGGCTCTGAGCAACCAGCTCTAGTTGAAGATGTCCCTGCTCATTGCAGAGGGTTTGGACTAGATGACCATTAAACGTCCTTTCCAACCCAAAGATTCTATGATTCTATGAATAAACAGTAGGAATATACATCTTGTTGCTAATCAAAGTTTTCCTCATTGAGCGTATCCTTTCTCTGGGCAGTAGATAGATGTGATAGTACTAATAGTGATGACATTCATTCACTTCTGATGAATAGGCCTCTCCCAGTGATGAGAAAAATTATTTTTTTTTCTCCTGGGGTGTTAACATTTTACATTTGAGCAGGTTGCAAGTAAATACAATGGAATAATTTTCACAGAAGGCCCAAATATCTGATCAGAATATCCCAAGTCTACTGTCTCTTGTCAATTGCCTACAGGTCTCATGTGAAGAAATGACCAATCCTCCTCCTCTCTGCTAATAGGATAATGTGATTTCCTAATATTAGATGAATAACAGTGTAGAAGTCACAAAATATTGAAAAAGACGCAAAAAGTTTTTACATTGATTTGAAAACTAGGTTTTTGACATTTTTAAGAACAATTTAGAAAAATCTATTTTCTGCAGCATTCTTCTCTCCAGAGTCACTATTTACTTTCTGGTGAAGATGGCTCTTTGTGACTAGTGGATAATAACAACAACAACAACAACAACAACTCAAGGTGAGACTGATAATCCCATAAAATAAACAAACTATGAAGTTTCTCTACAGAGGAACTATGTACTCCAGATTTTACTAGTTAGCATGTAATGATGGTAGACTTCTTCTAGGAGGATATAATTATTTTATATTTGAAATTATAAAATAAAATATCCTGACTATAAGGTTATTGCTACTTCAGTTGGTGAACTGTTTGTACAATTACTTCTGAGCCGTCTTCTGTCTCCTGCTTACCACGGACTTCTGTGTGGTTTAGTTTCTTTAAGAAAAGGTTTTGATGTTTTCCATTCTTGAAACCCCTCTTATACCAATAAATCAATGACAACAACCTGAGTGACTTTGCGATAACACACTATGCGATAACACAGGGAACAACTAATCAAGGAAGCCAAGTCATAGTCAGGAAGGATATTTTAGTATTAAGTTCACACAGAGTTATACAGACCAAAGAGGGAAAAGCTCACATTCTGGAATTGAAATTCAATAAAACTCATCTTTCAGTTCCTTGTCTCAGGTTTACAAACCATTATATTGGTAAAATAATTTAAAATGTTAATAGCCTGTGCATTGAAACCTGAATGACTCAGTTTAGATCCTTTAAAGTAAAATTCAGTGAATTCCAGACTAATACTAACTACATGCGGATGAATCACATGTAACCCAGTAACTTTTTATTTTAGTGGTTGTCAACAGTTCAGTTCCCAAATGCTAATACGAATCCCGCTACCCACTTTAGTGGGAGGAGACTGCCTTTTAGCAGACTCAATCAGAAGGCTGAAGAATATATTCATACTACAAGAGTCAATTTTGAGGGCTAGTTTTTCTAAATTCCTGGTTAGTCAGGTTTACTTGCTTTTTTTTGCCTAGGCAAAAATTCTCTACAAATTTAGTTATTTTGAGTGAGTTTGGAAGCAAAATCATAAAGCACTGCTGGGAAGTTCTGAATATTGCTGACCAGGCATTGTTGTAATTTGTGAACAAATGAAAACAAGGAATATACATTTTCAAGAGCACAAGTCCCATTGTGCTGGAGCAGACTAACATTCACTGTTGGATGATAACAAAAGTCTGAACTCTCCAATTTTTCTTAAATCCTGTTTGTTTCTTTTTTGACTAGATATTGCCAAATCTCATAGCCTGATATCTGCAAGTCTGCTGCAACTTCATGTTTGCAAGTCCAACCAGTAGCAAAGCCGAGCACATAACCCTAAAGGGCACACTCACACATTACCCTTTAAATGTGTAGGTACATACCTACATAGATCTATGTATGTATTTATATGTATATGGCCAGTCACTGTAATCAACAGAGAAGGAAAACAGACTCACAAACATGAACAAGATTAACAACCTGATCCCCTCTTTGGGTGATCAGGATGAAAGCTCATTAATGGAAAATATATATAGTGTGTGCATGTGTCTATGTATATATGTATAGATACATATCCATATATATATTTACATACATATATTTGTATGGATATGGAATGTATATGTGACAGGGGAGGGAGTCAATTACCAGCAGGCTTGTGAGGCAATGATGGACAGAGCCAATGAACATAGGGCCTGGACTAACATGACAGAAAGGTATAATAAAATCAATAAAACACATATTAAGCAGAGTCACCTCGAACATTTGCATGTAAGGAAGGACAAGCCTACAAGGCACCTTTATGGGAAAAACACCCAGACCCTTTCTGGGAAATCAGCATAATGCTTTCTGAAGTGCCCATACACTAATACATGCAGCATGAGGAATAAACAGAAGGAGTAAGAGAGTTGGTAGCAGGGCTACTTGCTGCAACTTTCTGGGGTCTTGCTGGGATCACAGAGATGTGGTGGGATGGCTCGCATGACTGGAGTGCTGCAATGGAGAGATACAGGCTCTTTAGGAAGGACAAGCCAAGACAACAAGGAGGAGGGGTTGCCCTTTATGAGAGAGCTCTGGTCCTTATGAGGGACTTGAACCACCCCAAATTTGCTAAAGGGACAGCGCAGCAGGACATAAGCAGTCCATGGGGTTTCCAGGGAGCGTCAATGACACCTTTCTGATACAAGTGATAGAAGAACGCACAAGGAACGGTGCTCTGCTGGACATTATATGCACAAACAAGGAAGGACTTGTAAAGATTCTGAAGGTCAAAGGCAGCCTTGGTTGCAGTAACCATGACATGGTGAGATTAAGGATCCTGAGAGGTAGGAGCAAGCAAAATTCAAGCTCACAATCCTGAATTTCAGGAGGCTTTGGCCTCTTCAGTAGTCTGCTTGAAATAGTCCCATAGGATAAGGCCTGGAGGGAATAGAGGACCAAGAAAGCTGTTGCAAGCTCAAGAATGGTCCATCCCAATGGGCAGGAAGTCAGGCAAAAATGCATGGATGAACAAGATGCTCCTGGCAAAACTCAAACATAAAAAGGAAGTATACAGATGGTAGAAGGAAAGACTGGTAGCCTAGGAGGAGTGTAATGACAATGTCTGAGTATGCAAAGACAGCTCAGAAATCCAAAGATCACCTGGAGTTGAACTTGGCAAGGGATGTCAAACACAATAAGACGGGCCTCTATAAGTACATAAGCAGCAAAAGGAAGACTAGGGGCAATGTGGGCCTGCTGCTGAATGGAACATAAGGCAGCAATGTGCCCTTTCCACAATATAGGCTAATGGCATCCTGGGCTACATTAGACAAGATATTGCCAGCAGTCAGAGTGAATTCTTTGCTTCTCCTCAATTCAGAACTGGTGAGGCTACACCCGGAGTACTGCATCCAGTTCCAGCACAAAAGAGACATAGAGTTACTGGAAAGACATCAGCAATGGGACACTAAAACAATTAAGGGATTGCAATATCTCCTGTATGAGGAAAGGCTAAGAGAGTCAGGATGTTCAGCTTGGTGAATAGAAGGCTCGGGGGAGATCTCATCACTGTATACAAATACCTGAAGGGAGGGTGCAAAGCAAACAGAGCCAGGCTCTTCTCAGTGGCGCCTAGTGAAAGGACCAGAGGCAGACTTTAGCCTCTCGAGGTCACTGATCGAGAGAGTCACTTGGGAGACAGTCCTGAAGGGCAAAAGGGACCAGGAAGGCTGGACAGTCTTCAAGAAGGAAATCTTAACGGTGCAGGAGCAAATGGTCCCCATGTGCCGTGAGACGAGCTGCTGGGAAAAAACACTGGCCTGGCTGAACAGGGAGCTTTTCTGAGACTCAGGGAAAAACAGAAGAGGTTATCACCTTTGGAAGAAGGGGCAGGCAACTCAAGAAGAGTACAAGGATCATGTTAGGCCATGCAGAGAAAAAATTAGACAGGCAAAAGCCCAGCTAGAACTCCATCTGTCCACAGTCATAAGGGATAACAAAAGTTAAAAAAAAAAAGTTTTTACAAATATATTAACAACAAGAAGAGAGCCAAGGAGAATATTCTTCCCCTATTGAATGTGGGGGGGGAACATTGTCAGCAAGGATGAAGAAAAGGCTGAGGTACTTAATGCCTTCTTTGCCTCAGTCTTTAATAGCCAGTCCAGGTATCCTCATTGTATTCAGCCCCCTGAGCTGGAAGACAGGGATGGAGAGCAGAATAAATTCCTCATAATCCAGGATAAAGCACTTAAGGACCTGCTATGCCACCAATGGATGAGGGAAAGTCTGTGGATGTTGTCTACCTGGACTTTAGTAAAGCCTTTGACAGTGTCTCCCAGAGCATTCTCCTGGAGAAACTGCCAGCTTTTGGCTTAGACAGGTGTCCTCTTCACTGGGTGAAAAACTGGCTGGACGGCTGAGGCCTGAGAGTTGTGGTGAACGGAGTTAAATCCAGTTGGAAGCCGTTCACAAGTGGTGTTCCCCGGGGCTCAGTGTTGGGGTCGATCTTGTTCAATATCTCTATCAATGATCTGGATGAGGGGATTGAGTGCTCCAGCAGTAAGTTTACAGATGACACCAAGTTGGGTGGGACTGTTGATTTGCTTGAGGGTAGGAGGGCTCTGCAGAGGGATCTGGACAGGCTGGATCGATGGGCTGAGGCCAACTGTATGAGGTTTAATAAGGCCAAGAGCCAGGTCCTGCACTTGGGTCACAACAACCCTATGCAACACTACAGGCTTGGGGAAGAGTTGCTAGAAAGCTGCCTGGTAGAAAGGAACTGGGGGGGCTGGTTGACAGCCAGCTGAACCTGAGCCAGCCGGGGGCCCAGGT